>NC_056746.1:1493647274-1493947274 GCF_019279795.1 Protopterus annectens
CCACTCCTCGGTGTAGTACCGCTCGCGCCGTTTGCTCCCATCCTTACGGCGCCAGCTTTGCGATTCACTATTATCTGCCTCATTTGCATGGCATTGACTGCTGTCGTGGTTCTGGCGCCCGAACACTGCCACCACTCCTTGACAACCCTTGCGCTGGGGTTGGGCTTTCCATACATACTATGGTGTGTGGTGGCTGTACAGCTGATGTGTATTATACAGCTCTTTTAGGACATTGTCATATTATTTCATTGCTTTGCACCTTCTGTACACATATCCGGGGTTCTGCTGTGGTTTCTCACGTACATGACATTTTGTCATTATTTACAGTTGTGCATGTTTTCTTTGGACATTCTCGGTGCCTTTCGCCTTTGGCATATTGCACCTGTATGATACCTGGCGTTGACAGCCTTCCGTTACTCCTTGGTCATGTTTGGAGTAAATGTAAACCGTTTTTCGGTTTACATTGCGTCTTACCTTCGCATGCCCCACTTCGTGAATCGCTATTTGCCTTCATTTGCATGGTGCAATACCGC
The DNA here is from genome assembly GCF_019279795.1 of Protopterus annectens. NCBI lineage: Eukaryota > Metazoa > Chordata > Ceratodontiformes > Protopteridae > Protopterus > Protopterus annectens. Next base: position 1,493,647,808 of record NC_056746.1, read on the forward strand.
ACACAGTGTGATTAGCATACCCTCGCGGCGGCGCAGGTCGCGCGCCGGTAGTGCACGTGGGATTGCTTCATACCTGAATCGCTCGGTGGCCATATTTGGCTTTATAACGCCGACGCTATGCTGGCGCCTGGCGCAATGCTTTTCTTACTTTTATACCTTTAAATTTTTTTCTTCACTAGCTCAGCCCAAGGATTAATATAATAATATTGTATCTTGATATTTTTATATCACACTTTCCTTTCATTTTCTATTTAATAAATTTTTATTTTCCATAAAATATGTTTATCTTGATAACAATTCATTACTTAATTTAAATGTGCTTTTCCAGTTTTTAATTTTTAACATATCCCGATGCTGCTTATATTTATACTTGAGTAAATTTACTGCTATCTTTTCATTTGTATCATTCCTCCAAAATGTAACATTTTACAAATTCAAAGAAGTAGCATAAACAATTGAGTTTATTAATCCTAAATCTCTAGCCTTCTTGTCCATGTATAAGACTCTTCTTTTCACTGGATTCAATCTTTAAACCCATATTAAAGAAAAAAATACTTGTAGTATTTCATTTTCATATATTGAAAAAATATAGACACTAGCTAAATGTGCATTAATTTCCAGTGTAACTGAATTAATTCATCATCATCATTCAGCTGTTCCCATTAGGGGTCACCACAGCAGATCATCTGTTTCCATTTATTACTGTCCTCTCCATCTTGCTCTGTCACACCAACCACCTACATGTCCTCTCTCACCACATCCATAACCTTATCTTAGGCCTTCCTCTTTTCCTGTTACCTGGTAGCTTCATCCTTAGCATCTTTTTCCCAATATACTCAGCATCCCTCCTCAGTACATGTCCAAACCAACGTAATCTTGCCTCTCTGGCTTTGTCACCAAACCTTCCAACCAGGGATGACCCTTTAATATACTTATTCCTAATCCTGTCCACCCACATCACACCCAGTGCAAATCTTAACATCTTTAACTCTGCCACATCCAGCTCTAACTCCTGCCTTTTTGTCAATGCCACTGTCTCAAACCCATATAACATAGCTGGTCTCACTACCCTCTTGTAGACCTTCTCTTTCACTCTTACTGGTACTCATCTGTCACAAATCACTCCTGACACTCTTCTCCACCCACTCCATCCTGCCTGTACTCTCTTCTTCACCTCTTTTCCACACTCAGCATTACTCTGAACTATTGATCCCAAGTATTTAAACTCATCCACCTTCGCCACCTCTACTCATTGCATCATCACCATTCCTCTATCCTCCCTCTCATTTACACACATATATTCTGTCTTAGTCCTGCTGACCTTCATTCCTCTTCTCTCTAGAGCATATCTCCATCTCTCCAGGGTCTCCTCCACCTGTTCCTTACTCTCACTACAGATCACAATGTCATCTGCAAACATCATAGTCCACGGGGACTCCTGTCTGATCTCGTCTGTTAACCTGCCCATCACCATTGCAAATAAGAAAGGGCTCAGAGCTGATCCTTGATGTAATCCCACCTCCACCTTAAATGCATCTGTCACTCCCACCGCAGACTTCACCACTGTCACACTACCCTTGTACATATCCTGTACCACTCTTACATACTTCTCTGACACTCCCGACTTCCTCATACAATACCACAACTCCCCTCTAGGCACCCTGTCATATGCTTTCTCTAAGTCTACAAAAACACAATGCAACTCCTGACCTTCTCTGTACTTCTCCATCAACACTCTCAGAGCAAACATTGTATCTGTAGTGCTCTTTCCCGGCATGAAACCATACTGCTGATCACTAATCATCACGTCCCTTCTTAACCTAGCTTCTACTACTCTTTCCCATAAATTCATGCTGTAACTGATCAATTTAATCCCTCTGTAGTTACTACAGCTCTGCACATCACCCTTATTCTTAAAAATCGGTACCAAAACACTTTTCTCCATTCCTCGAGCATCCTCTCACTTTCCAAAATTTCATTAAACAATCTGGTTAAAAACTCCACTGCCATTTCACCTAAACACCTCCATGCTTCCACAGGTATGTCATCTGGACCAACAGCCTTTCCATTCTTCATCCTCTTCATAGCTATCCTTACTTCCTCCTTGCTAATCCATTGCACTTCATGATTCACTATCCCCATATCATCCAACTTTCTGTCCCTCTCATTGTCTTCATTTATCAACCCCTCAAAGTACTCTTTCCATCTACTCAACACACTCTCCCCACCTGTAAATACCCTCATTATCCTTTATCACCTTTACCTGTTGCACATCTTTGCTAGCTTTGTCCCTCTGTCTAGCCAATCGGTACAGGTCAAACTTTTTTTTAAATAATAACATGTATATTTTGCAAAAAAAAAAAAAAACAAATCTCCTTTATTTCATCTAGTATATCATTCTGTTGTTCCTTGCTTACATTTTTACCCTTAAATCTTATTCCAAATTTCTTTCATTGAGAAAGATACTCCTACTATATTTACTGTATCACTCAGTCCTTTATTTTTCTTTACTTAATTTAATGACTATTATGTTTAAACATTGATGTATATAACATATAACTTCTTTCATCCAGATTTTGTTTCTTGTAATCAGGATATCATATGCATAAGTAAACATGACTGGAATTTATATACCTTCATTAATAATATAAGTAGCACTTCTCACATACAAATTTACATCTCTAACACATTCATAACTAATACAAATAATATAGCACTCATAGGACATTCCTGATGTATGCCATTATTTATATCTATTTCTTTGTTTAGCCATCCATTCACAAACATGTCTTACTTTATTTTTATATGCAGAACAATATGCATTCTTAATTTTTTTTCTAATGTTATACTCTTCCATAAGTGTCCACAAAAGTTCATGTTGTACTGTATCAAAAGCTTTACTTAAATCCCTTATCATGATATTGGCCTCATCACTCCTGTTTGCAATATCATCCACAATTTGCCTTACTATGAATAATAATCTTGATATCCTTTTACCTCTAAGCTCTATATGGTATCTTACATAATGCTTTCCATTTTACTTTCCATTCAATACTGAATAATTTTCGTAAAAAATCTTATAATCCATATTGTTCAATATTATAGGTCTCCAATTTTCAATTGTATTTCTATCTTCCTTTTCCATACAAATTTATGTATACTACTGCATAAATCTTAATATACATAAAACCTTAATTTAACCTCTCATTCATAACTTTTAAGAAGTATTTTTCCTACCAATCTGTAAAATTCTTATAAAATTGGTATCCTATTCCATCTGATCCTGAAACTGACTGAATTAGCTTAAGTGCCTTATTTAATTAATATAAGAACATTTTCATTTTCCAAGTACTTATTTTCTTGTTCTGTAAATTGTAATCATAACATGCTTTTTTATATATTTTTTCTATCCTGAAAATTTTTCTTTACCTAATTTATTACAATATTCATAATTTCTTCCTGAGATATTCTTTCCTCTCCTCTATCATTTCTAATTTCTCTCATTATACTAGTATTTTCTTTTAAGTATGCTGTTCAAATAAGCTGATACCTCTTCTTTTTTACCTTGCAAATAATATGTTTGCTTAAATAATAATTATTTAATTTTCTCTTGATTCTGTTCATAAATTCTCTGTTCTAACACATAATATTCTCTATTGTTCCTTTCCAAATCATTCAAAGTATTCATACACATTGTTTTAGAATTTATTTTTCTGCCTTTCTTATATGAGTGGACCAACCATGCTGGGGATGGTGAATATAGTGGCAGAGATAGAATATATATATATATATATATATATATATATATATATATATATATATATATATATATTTTTTTTTTTTTTTTTTCATATCTGGCCACCACTCAGTCCAGTTTTTATAACACACTCCAGTGGAAATGTGAGCTTTCCATAAATACATGCTTATATTTTCTCATTTTCATCCCATAATTTATTATTTATTCTTTTTATTCCTTTTCTCAATCTGGTATAATCCATATTTCCTTGTCTTTCTATCCATATGACTAAGTGATATGAAAAGCCTGTTACAAGTGTCTCTCTCTCTCTCTTAGCTATATTTAAACCTTGTGATATAACAAAATAATCTATTTCTGCTATATATATATATATATATATATATATATATATATATATATCTTGATTATGCATCCAGAAATTATTATTAAAAAATCTTTAAATTTTGTAATTTAAAAAAATTTCTTAACATCTTATCCTCTCTTTAAGGTATGATGGAGAGAAAAGAGGTGACCGGGAATGTATACTTGGGAGTGTGGTGAGTTGGCAGAGTTTACAGGATCCCTGTGGATTACTCTATCAGAGATATTGGGTAAGGGAGTTAGTATAACTGAAGAAGTTTTTTTTTTTTTTGAGCCATGATGCAAAGTCAGAGTTGCCTAGATGTGCTGAGGTCTTGCTGAGTCTTATTATGTTGGCTGCCCAAAAAGCAATTGCTAGACAGTAGAAATCAGGGTCTGGACCAACTGTGCTGGAGGTGGTGAATATAGTGGCAGAGATGGAACAGCTGGAGGTGGGATCCTTGGAGGGGGTGGCAGCAAATTGCATAGAGAGGAATGGGAATTGCAGGAACAGTTCATGCAGAGGTGTATTTTGGAGAAAGAATGAGCTGCATAATGTTCTTCAACGACTTGATAGATTATAAGTGATGTATGATGTTTGCTACTAAAAATATGTCAATATGGTCTGTTTTCATTTATATAAGTGTATGATTGCCCATGTCATAAGTGATACTTTAATAAAGATGTTTCTTGTTTTAAAAACATCTTCTATGAGAAAAAAAAAACATCTTTTTATCTCTTCCTCTTTTTTCTTTTCAAATCACAATTAAACTCTTCCATTAATATTATATTCATATTAATTACTACATAATCCAAATTTCATTAAATAAAATTTCCCTTTCTTTACTTGTAACATAGGCATAAAGTGCTATAATTCTATGGATTTAGGACTTTTGATCGAAAGATCAAAAGTCCGAATCCATTATCACCGAACATACTTTACCGAAAGTGCTTTCACCGAAAAAGTGCTTACGGTAAAGTATGTCTAAAAAAAAAAAATAAAACCTACTTCTATGCAGGGGGGAAATCCCCCCTGCACTCCCTATGTGAGGGGCTGTGCCCCTTACACCACCCCTACTTTAATATTCTCACTCCGAGGTCGCTTTTCAGTGGGGAAAAGGGAATTTTCCCTTATCCGCACCATAGTACAACTGGCACAATGAGTATACTTATCCAAAAGTGCTGCTTTGGTGAATGGCACTTTCAGTTAAGTATGCTTGGTGATTTCTGCTTCGGTGGAAAGTGCATTCGAGGATCTGTATGTATCCCAGTTCTATATACCTGACTATGCCATGTTAGATCTACATTAGTTAAACTTCCCATCATTGCCAGTATTGTGTTCAATATATTCACTGACTTTCTACAAAGTACAACTATGTGTAAACATAGTTTCTTTCCTAGGTTCTATATTGTATCTCCTCCCAAAGTTTATTTGTTTGTAATTTCTCTTCTTGTGTGATAAATTTTACATCTTCCAATATTATTACATCAGCATCTCACTTACTACACCAGTTTAGGATGCCTATTGTTCTACTTATAGTTTTGATACTATTTACAGTTACTCAAAGCACTCTGAAGGTGTCATTATATCTATGTTGTAGCTTAGCAGAAATTGTATAAATTTGATCTATTTATCTCATTTATGCTATTTGTTTCCTTTCTTGTTCTCTGTTACACTCATCCCTTTAAACATTCTTTTTCTGTTTCTTACTCTTGCAAATATTTTTACCTTTCACCATTTTCCAAGCTATATCTTTCTCATTACTTATTTCAGAACCTTCTTCTATATTATCTGCTGTTGCATTTTGTCTTTATCCTCTTTTTTTACCCTTATTTTGCTTTCCTGCTTCCTCTTTACCTTTTATTGAGACTGTTTCTTTTCATATGCTGTCCATGCTTCTTTTCCTCTTCTTCATCCTTTTTGTTTAGATTACAATCCATCCATAAATGCCCAATTTCTGGTACATCTGTAACATTTCAGTTACACATTTTTGCATTATGACCTCTTTTTCCTCAGATATGGCATTTCCTCATTTCACAATTAGTTATCAAATGATTATCCTTTCCACAGAAAAAAAATATTTTCGTTTGTCCCAAATATTTTACACCTCTGTTACCCTCTATATTTATCATAATAGGGATACAAACAATTTATTCTTTCTCTCTTTAAAGTCACCTTTTCAACTTCAGTTCAAAATTGAACATGTATTTTATTTTTTGTTTCAATGTGAAATGCTTTAACCACATAAGAATTCCATGGATTACAGTTCTTATTCTTCTCTTACTCCCCAAAACAACTTTCCAGAACAGAATTAGACTTAAAAATAATGTGACAAAATGTATCTTTATAACTACGAATAAAAGCTCTTACTTCCTGAGCCTTCACTCCCAATAGGACCATTTAATTATCTAGATATCATATCTGCCCAGTTCCTTTTCTTGTTTGCTCTGAATTCTCACCATAAATTTCCTTTGATTGTTGACATTTCCTTTCCTCTGTTCATCTCTCATCACAATTTTTCATTTATTCAGGGTTTCCCTGTGCCTGGCTTGGACACCTTTGACTACAAGACCTTGGATTGCTTCTAAAACCATCTGTGGACCTACAAGGCTGATATAAGTATTTTTTGCACTTGCTCTTACTATCTCAGTGGTGTTTACCACTTCTGTACTGCATTTATTGATTTGCTTGAAAAGCTCCACAGTTTTGCATAGTAATTTTACTTATTAACAAATTAAAAATATAACAAATACCTCAACCACAAGTGAGAATGAAGAGTGTGGTACATTTCTAAGTTACTCAGCTTATCAGTTTTTCAGTTTATTTACAGAGTATACTAAAATGTAGTTGGTCTCATTATTTACAAGATATAGTCACACGTTCCACAACTCACAGATAGCAGGTTTAGTGTCATTTTAGGTTGTGCAGACACTAGTCAGTAATCTAGTACGTTACATTAACATTGTCTACAGTATAGGAAAAGTTCATCCTGCTGGTATAAATGCCTCATGTTTGTGCGATGTGCAAAAGCTGTTGCCAGTGCCTTGTATATAAGCAAAACCTCTCCAGTTTAAAATCCTCTAAATGAAATGCTCTCTATAGTCTCCCACTGTTCATAGCTGCTTGAAGAACTGCCAGTTTGTGCAGATGGTAGCACTACTGTAGTTCATATAATAGTATACTACTAAACACTCTCACTTAGACCTTTAAGTGACACTCCCCTACTCCTTCCAATGTACTCAGGAGCTGGTATATGTATAGGAGTTTCCCTGTCATCTGTGTTTCTAGCCTGGGGGATATGGGCATCCTGAGGCAGTGTAGTAACTACCTCATGTACACTGACAACCATATAATTTTAGAACAGACAAATATACTGTGTGAGATATGTAGATACACAATGTCATTGGAGCCAAAGCTCTGACATACACACATAAAAAATGCAAAACAGGTTGTCAGCGTTAGACCCAAAACACACACATAGAACCACATATGTGGAGGTAGTCACTTGTAATTTACCCAAACCTCAAAGATCTCCTAAAAGCATCTCTTAGTGGCTCTCTGCATACTCAAAAAAGGCAGCACCTCACACAACACATTGATCTGAAAATCACAGTAGCCCCACTTCCAAGCTCATAAGGCAACACACCACACAGCCAAACATTCAGTTTATTGGGGATTTCATTGTAAGACATATTGATGTTCCCCTTACCAAGCTAAACAAGGAGATCATTGTGAGCTGTATGTCTGGAGATAGGATCCACTAGATCTCGCATGCACTTAGATCTTTATATCCCAAGTACCAGTATGACATGGTCAAAACTGGTAAATGACCTAAGACGTACCTCACTGGACTAAATGAAAAGAGACATGATGGAGCTCTCTGAACATGTGTCCCAGGCAGGTATGAATCTAGCCTTGAATAGCATCCTATCTACACCAATGATGATGCTACAGTACCAGCAAAAAATGATTGACTTCAACAATTGTCTTCAGTTTCTGGTGTCACAACAAGGGGTTCCAATACCTGTCAGCCTGGGGATACATGATAAACAAAGCATTATGCTGTGCCAGAGATGGATTGTACTTGTCACCACTTGGTTTTTGGATACTGGCAAAAACTTTATCTATCCACATAGTGCCTCTTTTTAAGCCGTGCCAAGTTGTTAAATCCTCCAACATATCGAAAAGCTTCTCAATGATGAAAAGGAGGCAGTTCAACTTCAGTGCTGTGGATGTAACCAATTGAGGAAAGTGAACCGCAGGAAGGCTGCTGGCCCTGATAACATTCTGGTGAAAATATTGAAAAGTTGTGCAGGCCAACTCAGCATAGTCCTGATGGACATATTCAATACCTCACTTGTCCAGGAAAAAGTACCAGCATGCTTCAAAGTTACCTACATATTCCCTCTGCCCATAAAAGCCAACTTCACCTGCTTAAATGATTACAGGCTGGTGGCCCTTACATCAAAAGTAATTAATTGCTTTGAAAGACTGGTTAAAAGGCATTTGACTACAGTACTACCCCAATCTGTTGACCCATTGCCATTTGCCTACTGAGCAAACAGATCAACTGCTGATGCCATTTCAGTGGCACTTCACCTCACATTGGAGCATTTTGAAGAGAGCAACTATGCCAGGCTGTTGTTAATAGATTTCAGCTCAGCATTCAACATGGTGATTCCAATGAAACTTACAGAAAAGCTAATCAACCTTGGCATAAAGAAAGGGCTGTGCAACTGGATCCTTGATTTCCTGACTGAAAGACCCCAAAGGACCTGTAGTGGTAACAACACTTCAGGGAGTTTTACAATCAACACCTGAGTACCCAAGGGTTGTGTGCTGAGTCCTCTACTGTTCACAGTTCTTAGCCATGACTGCTCTGCGAAAGCTAGCAACAACCACATCATCAAATTCCCAGATGACACCACAGTGGTGGGACTCATAAGCGGTGATGACAAGAGAGAGTATAGGAATGAGGTCAACTTCCTGAGTGAATCATGTAATAACAATTTTGACCTGAATGTCAATAAAACAAAATAAATCATTATTGACTTCATACAAAGCTCTGCCATGCACCTGACCCCCAAGATCAAGGGTGAAGTGGTGCAGATAGTCCAAACTATAAAGTTCCTGGGGGTACATATATCAGAGGATCTTTCTTGGAGTACAGACACAGGATAGCTAATTAAATTAGCCCAACAGTGACTACACTTTCTAAGAGGGCTTAGAAAAGCAAAACTCTCTATGAATGCTCTAAATACCTTCTACAGAGGAGCCATTAAGAACATTATCACCAGCAACTGACTGTATGGTTCGATAACAGCACAATAGCTGAAAGGAAGAAGCTACAAAGAATAATAAGAACAGCAGAAAACATCATGGTCACTAGTCTTCCTACCTTACAGGAGCTCTTTGAAATGAGATGTAAAAAGAGTTCCAACAAAATACAGAGTGACACTTCTCATCCAGCATGTGGTTGGTTCACTAAACTTGCATCTGTTAGAAGGTTATGGAGTATCCGCTGCAGGATCTCCAGATTCATGAACAGTTTTTATCCAACTGCAATAAGACTCATTAATGCAGACGTAAATCTGGATGTATCAAAACTATAACAGATTGGTACACTCTCATTCTTTTCCTTTTTTTCCATAAAGTAATTCTATTTATTTATTGCATACTAAAATTAATATAGTCTCATTCAAGTGCAATTCCAATCACTTCCTTATGTGCAATATCACCCAATCTCATCTCTGTGTATAGTGTACTTTTCTTTTCATGTGCTAATCATCTAGTAGTCAGTGTTGCCCATTGTAAATAAATAGTGTACAAGCATAGGTTCATAGGTGTGTACTAGGCCAATGTCCCTGGAGCCTTTACAAGCTTAGCCCATAGAAGTGCCCTGGCATCATGCCGCCGTTAGTTCCTGGTGCCTCTATCAAGTAGAGCCACTGGAGTGATCCCCAGGATGAACTTTCTATTTCCCATCCACTCATCAAGATTTCTCTTGAAAAGGGCCAATAAGGTGCTCTGCTTGACATGTATGGGAAGTCTGTTCCAGAGCATGGGCAGTCTCTGGGTTATGAACCTGTTCCTCCAGCATGTTCCCTGGAATGTGTGATGTGGAGGGATTGGGATTTCTTTAGGTGTAACATTTCTAACAGGGCTGGGTCAGACATGGCTTTGTAAGTCAAGCAGAGATCACCTCTTAATAGATGATATGAGACAGAGAAAAGCTGGAGTTGTTTGAGTCTGTCCATGTAGGGCATGTGTTTAAGGCCTAGGATCCTCTTCATGAGGTACTTTTGTGACCTTTCCAGCTGTTGCAGGTGTTTAGTGAGGTACATGCCAAATGGGGCACTGTACTCGATGATTTGTCTAATGAGGGAAGAGTAGAGAGAGATGATGACCTCTTTCTTCCTGGATGCAAAACCCTTGGTAATGAGATCTGCTGTATAGAAGGACTTTCTGACCACAGTGGCAATGTGATGAATGAAGGAGAGGTTGATATCAACCTGTGCCCCCAGATCTTTTATAACACCTTCAGTGTTCAGTGGGCTACCATCAATGTGGTAATTAGTGGGTACTAAGTTTTTCCCAAAGGGAATGATGACACATGTTTTGGCATTAAGCTTAAGGCCATGGTTTCAACACTATTGAGGCCTTTCTGTAGGATGTCTACATCACTTGAGGAGTTAATAATGGTTTCCAGCTCGCATGTCTGTCAGCTACCTAGTTATTTACTTTGTACTATAGTTATTGTTTACTCTGTAATACCTATCATGTCTTGTCTTTTTGTGTTTGTTTTCTCCTGTAGAAGAGCTGACACTCAAAATTTTGTTTAGGTAGTGCTTGTATTTCCTAAATGACAATAAAGTTTATTTTGAATCTTTTTGAAACTTCTGAAACTTATAAGTAAAGGGATGGCATTAACATTAAAGGAAGTCACAGTGCCATTGTGTCTGGCCCTCATCAGGCCCATAATTGAGTATAATGCTCCCTTCTACATGTACCTAACTAGGCACTTACACCAGTCGGAGCAGCCCCAGAGTTGTATCACTAAAATATGCAAAGCGTAAGACACACGTCTTATGCAGACTGACTAAAGGCCCTATCCCTTTACTCCTTCTCATATCATTTATTGAGAGGGAACTTATGCTTGATGTACAAGGCATTCTCTCGTTCAGCCCTGATGAAAATGTTACATATTCACAAGAAAAACTATATGAGGGTTATGCGTTCCATGTACCTGAACCTTATTTTTGACTCTAACAGTACTTGCTGGAGAGACAGATTCATATCTCAAAGACTTCCTCAGCTATGGAATAAACTTCCCATCTTCATAAAACAAAGCCTGTTGTTCACTCTTTTCAAAAATAATTTGTATAAATGGATGGAGAACTGTAAATTCACTCCTAGGGTACTACTATCCATGTCCCATATGGACAGAGGCAGTCTGTAAAATGACTCAGGGCTATAACACCCAAGACCAGCTACCCTGATACTATCCCACTCCATATATGGGGAATTAAGATATAATATTGTCATAGTCTAGATATTATTGGCTAGGCTTGCAAAGGCTCTTGTACCATTAATCTAGTAATCACCCATGAACATATGAAAATAGCTTCTGATTTCTGATTGAATTTTGTCCATAAGTTCACCCCAAGAAATATGTTTTCCACACTCTGACTCATTCTGCAATAACAATTCCCCCAAAATATCATCCCACAACCCTCCTGACAGGAGGGTTCTAATAACATATTCATCATAGTTCTGAATGTTTGCTTCCAATGAAACAAACAAATTCTGCTTTAACAACTCGTCAGAATCTTGTAGAGCTTCAGACATTGCACTGGTGTTCACATTTGTGCTATCCACTGTCTTGTACCCCTGTGAGAGTTGTTCTCCCAGTTGCCACTGCACTAGGAATGCAACAAGCACTCTCCTAATGAGTAAGGGAAGTTCCCTGATGCCCTGGCCAAATTTTCTCTAATAGTATAAATACTACCGTGGGTCTCACTAAAAAGAGGCTACTAACCTAATGGGACTCAGCAAATAAATATATTAAAAGTTTTAAATTAAACATACATCTCTGAAATCACTTCAAAAGTAAAGTGGAAAATAGTATGCACACTGACAGTTTTGAACAGTGTTTATGGTAACTTTGGGGGACCGAGAACCAAATAATGGGACAATGAATTAGTTGTGGGGTGGCGGTGGGGTTCTGGTACATTACCCTGCCTAGGGCCCCATGTGACTATGATCCAGCTCTGTCCATGGCTCATGCAATCCTGTTCTTTAGCATTATTCTGAGTAGGTCCCATTGCAATGGCTAACTCACATCATCCTGGTATTTTCTTTTGAAATACGTAACAAACTGGGCACTTATCTTTAGCCTTCTTAGAGCTCTCTCCCTCCCTCTTTAAAATATGACTCTGATCTAGTCAAAAATTCATTTTGTTCTCTGCTGACAATATTTGTTTGCACATCCCCTACATTATTTCTGTCTCCCAGTCCCTTCTAGTAAATGCTATAGTCCTCCTCCAGAAAACAGGCCCATGTTGGGCCTGTCTATGAGTAAGATGAACATTTATTTTCCCCTTTCTGAAGTGCTATGAAACATAACTAAACTTTACTTCATCACACTCCATTCTCTTACAGTTGTGATGTTTCAGATTCAGACATAGCATAAGTACTACCATTAAGTGCAACTAGTGAAGCTCAGTTTAGTCACTTACTTAGTATTCTTAAAGCCAACTTAGGGAGCATGTTATCCTATCAGTGAAAACTGATAATCATTGTGAATCTGCTATCTGATTCATAATTCAGTCAAAAAGACATTTGATAAGTATCAGGGAAACACTCAATGTGTGTGTGTGTGTGTGTGTGTGTGTGTGTGTGTGTGTGTGTGTGTGTGTGTGTGTGTGTGTGTGTGTGTGTGTGTGTGTGTGTGTGCGCGCATTTATACATGGGGGTATATTATTTCATATAAACTCATTTGGTCGAGCCTATTTGATCTAAAACTCATTTCATCTAAAGTTCATTTGCTGGAGCAAAAATAAAATTATCTACAAATCTGGGCGCACAACATGATGCTGACCATTGCAGTCCAAACAGATTGTGCTAGACTTAGTTTCATAACAATTCCTCTGATATAAAACAACACTATTGGATACTTTCTATACACTTGTTGATGAAATGAGTTTAGAGGAAATGATATAAACAAATATGTGCATGTTTGCGAATGTACCTGTGCATATATGTAGGTCTTGTCTGTCTGTTTGTATGTGTGTGTGTTTGTGTACATGTGTATCTGTTGAGTATACATCTATGACAGAGTGTGTGTGATAATAAGCTGTCCTCCTATGAATATATATTAAGATAACTGACAGCTATCCTCCTTACTTCTTTGTTTACTTTTGAGCCTAATCTTTTTTTTTATTCTTCTCAGCTAAGCCTTGTCTTGATGCCTTAAGCAGCTTGCACAGCAGACAGGTTAAGTGGGGGAGGGGGAATATGTGTGTTTGCTGTACATAATTGTATGCCTTCCAGTCCCTGCTGTGTTCAGAATCTGTTACCAGTGCTCTGGGCCATGGATGATAAGCTCTTACCAAGTTCTTGCTGGTGACTGTGACACAATGTGTACTACATTAATGGTTCTCACCACTCTTGCCATTTTGTTTCGACGAAGATTCTTCAACAGAGTCAAACCGTAAGTGTGTTAAATTCTTTGGAGCTAATTCTTTTCATATACTAGTCATTGAAAGGTTCAAATACTTCATAAATATTTTAATATTCAGTAATTATCTTGCCATAGTCCAAGAGGAAAACAGTTGGAGATATATGGGAAGTATTCTAACTTAAGCCATTTAATGTCAGAGTAAAACATGTTTCCTGCATTCATATCAGTTTGATGACGGCTGTCTTTCCTTATTTGTTGTCACACTGAGCAGCTGAGTGGAACCTGTGGAGCATTAGTTACCACTACTCTTGAAACACACATAAGATCAGTGAAGCTTAACTTACAGAGGGCTAGAGGAGAAAACTAGAAAGATGAAAAAAAAATCGATGCTGTCTGTTTTACTACTCTTCTATGTAAGGAAATGCCTCCACCTGGGGAGAAGCACTAACACCACTATTTTCTATTATCAGAATCCTGGTTTCAGAGTCAGCAGGGGCAAGACAAATATGATTTCCTGCTCTTTATGCATTTGTACTTTACCATGCTAAGTTCACTCTTCTAGGACTTCCCATTAAGAACACGGTATTAATCTCTGTCCAGTGCATGATAACAAAAAACATTCATATCCAAAAAACAATAACATTTTGTGACTTCATTTAACAAGAGAAATCCTAACTGCTTTTGACTGATATTCAACATCACCTAAATAAGAGATGTCCTATTACCACAGAGAACCCCTACCTCAGGACAGGATATGCAGCTCTCAAGCACCAAAGATATGGAGCTTTTGAGATCTTAGTGTCCTGCGTGACTCTTTCTGCATTTATACTGCTCTATTTTAAATACTGCATTACAGCAATATAATAAGCACTTAAGACACTAAGTCTGACATGGATTTCATTAAATATGTGAAACAAGATTCTTCTAGTTTGTTCTGTCATGATGTAGATTAATCTCATGTGACACAAGTGATCTCTTTTTACTATAAGATGGCTGTTTTCTTCATTTTCTTGTTCATTGATATTGAGGTTTCTGACTCAAAGGGACCAATTAACATTGTACGTTTGTGTTTTTCTTTTCCACTGTGTCTCTATAAAATAACTACTGAGTGTTGAGTGTTTGTGGTTGTATGTTGTGGTGATACAATATTGCAACACTGAGCTGTGTAAAATTGTGAAACCTGAAATGCTCTACTTCTTTGTGTAATATATGATACATAATTAATGATTAGTATCATTTTTCTTTTTTACATTATGTTTCAGATCTTTTGAGAACACAGTTTAAATTTTCAGCATTATTTGCAGTCAAAATACCAGTATGACTGTCCAGTAATTTCAAATGAAGAAGGGCAGATGCATATACAATCAGCATACCTTTGCAAACTTGAATACACAAGCAAATTCACATGCACACACAATCACAAAATATACTCATTACAAAACATTTAACTGATTATGCAGTAAGCCTCTAAGTATGACCTTACTCCTACATGGTTTTATAATTGATTTGGTTAGAGTTATTTTTATCCTGGTAGGTTACCATACATGAACATACAGTTTTTACAGAACCTTCATGGTCTGAGTTAGTGAAGCTCAGAGGCCTAACATATCAGGTGACATGCTACATATACTATCAATACAGTGCATTTCATACAAACCTCCATAGTCCAAGTCATTTTCTGATGTTACTGCGTTTATCTTTAACTTTTACGGAAGTACATGAAGAAGCAGGGGACACAGCAACAGATGTCCTTCAAGAATGCAACTGCAGTCATAACATATGGGTTGTCCTGCCTCAGGCAGCCCTCGGTCGGCCGAATTCCAAAGTCTGGGTCCGGCGTCGGCTGGTGTCGCCTCCTCTCCGACGTCACAATGGCTGGAGTATAAAGGCATCGGCCGACACCATCTTCTTCAGTCTTTCTTGCCGTGCGGTGCCCGAAGCAGAAGCAGTTCGCAAGTGCCGGTCTGTCAGCTCCAGTGTTTTCAGTACTGAAGTCATCTAAAAGCTAAGTACCCCGTTGGGGAACATTTTTTCTTGCCTCAGCCGATGTCAGAACAAATTGAGAAAGTTAATAATTGTTTGTCTTGTGGTAAACAAATATCTCATAAGGACTTCCATTCTTACTGTCTTCCTTGCCTGGGCCCAGACCACGACGTCTCGGCCTGTGCTGCCTGTACTTGCTTTAATAAGCGCACTCTCAGGCGCCGGGCAGAATTTGCTGAAGACTTTTTTGGCGAATCCTTCGCATATTCCATGCCGTCAGATCAACCGACAGCTCAATCTTCCAAAAAACGGAAGGACCGGGACCGGCATCCTCGGCCCGCGTCCTCTACCGATACTACTCCTAGACCCTCCGCTAGTGCTTTGGTCCCTGCGGAAGCGGTAATTCAGCCACTCCAGGCTGATGACACAGCGTTAACTAGTCCTTCGGTCCTGGAGACCTCTCTGGTGCCGGTTGTTGATTTTCCTCCGGATACCGAAGTTCTTGATTTACCCGACACCATTCCGGTGGACAAGGTCACTCCTGCATGTGGGGCTGCTAGGCCTCCTGTATCTTTGTCCATCAAGGCCTTTGCACGTGCTAAGGCCGCCAGCCAGGCCAAGGCCCATCCTAAACCTGCTGTCCAGGCCCCCTCTTCTGATAAACAGATTATGTTTCTTGCTGCAGACTTTATTTCCCTTATCAGGGGGTCTCAGCCTCACCCAGACAGAGGTTCTCAGCCTCCTGCAGAGAAAAGGCCTAGAACTGAGCAGACTGAAAACCTCTCCTCAGATGCGGCCTCTGGGGATTCTGAGCATTCAGATATTCAAGAAGAATCCTTCCAGGCCTATGAGGACTCTGATGCTGAGGAATCAATTCCCTCTGCCTCTCCTCCAGAGGATTTCTCTTTTGGTGAAGTCCTGCACTCAATGAGGGAACATTTCCAATGGCAGGATCAGGAATTCTCTGATTCCAGGAAAAGGCTCCGTACCTTCCTAAAGCTTCCCCAGCACAGACCTTTAGCTATTCCTCCTGTGATGGATGTTTTGGATGATGTTTTCTCCGATTCCAGTGCTAACCCTGACTCTCTCCCCCCCTGCTCCTGTCAAGCCAGACAGATATTACAGAGTCCCTGACACTCACAAACATCTCTTTAAGGCCCACACCGTGGATTTAGAAACTATTTCACAGGGTCCCAAGGGAGTGGCTACCTCCACTGCCAAGAATCCTTTGCCAGCGGATAGGGAAGCCAGGTCTATGGAGAGATGGGGTAAAAAAGTTTATACCTCTACCACCCTAGCCATGAGGTCTCTTAACTGCCTTTTTCATATGTTTCAGTACCAGGATTTTTTACTGGATGATTTACAGAAAAAGTTAGCCTCTCCTGAGCCTGTTGACAGAAAGGCATTGCAGGATCACAAACATAACACTCAGCAGGTTAACAATCATTTTCTTCAGTGTGGTTATGAGGCATTGGAAGCTTCATGTAGGGCAGCTATGACTGGGGCTGTGATACGTAGACATGCTTGGTTAAAAGATCAGCCACTGCCAGACCATGTCAAAGTAAAGTTACTTGATGCACCTCTGGAAAAACAGAAGCTTTTTGGCACTAATGCACAAGATGTGTTGAAGTCCATTGAGGAAAAAGCTAAGTCAGTACAGACAGTCAAGGATTTCCTCCAGGTTCAGCCACCCAGATTCAGTAGAAACTGGCCTTCAAAGAATTGGTCCTTCCCAGACTCGGACAAGTTTCAAAGGGGAAAGAACAGGCGTGGCCGAGGCCAATACCGAGGCTCCTACAGGGGACGCCAATGGCAACCTACAAATCAAAGAAGTGCTGCAGCCAGTCCAGCTGCACCACAAGGACAATCACAATGACTTGACTTTCATACCGCCTGCAAGGGCTCAGAGAGAAGCACCCTTGGGCGGAAAATTATCCTTATTCTCAACAACTGGCATATCTTAACCAAGGACAGTTGGATTCTGGATTTAATAGACAAGGGTTACAGATTCCACTTCCATACTTTACCTACAAGACAAGGCATGCCAAACCTGCCACACCATCAAAGGGCAGAGGCACTCATTCAAGTTTCAAAGCTATTAAGTATAAAAGCAATAGAAAAGGTACCTCCCTGGGAACAAGGCTAGGGATTCTATTCAAGACTGTTCCTTGTTCCAAGAAAGGAAAACAAATGGAGGCCTATACTGGACTTGTCTACTCTAAATACCTTTCTCATTGTGCCAAAGTTCAAAATGCTGACGTTACAGCAACTCCTTCCCATGCTGGGCAAGGGGTCTTGGCTGGTCACTCTGGACCTCAAGGAGGCATACCTGCATGTCCCAATCAGACAAAGCTGCAGAAGATACCTCAGATTTCTTGCAGGGACAGAGCACTATCAATTCTCAGCATTGCCGTTTGGCTTATCTACTGCGCCCAGAGTGTTCACGAAATGCCTGGCATCAGTAGTGGCACACTGCAGACTCCAGGGAATTCAAATATACCCCTACCTGGACAACTGCCTCATACAAGCAGACAACAGACAAACCTTAATAAAAAACTTGGACTATGTCAGGCAATTACTACAGGCCTTGGGATACACAGTCAATGTTCAGAAATCAAGGCTACTGCCATCCCAACAAATTATTTTCCTAGGAGCCAAACTGGACACACAAACACAAATGGCCTACCTCACAGAGGAAAAACAACAGCAGTTACCAGAGTACTTCAAAGGCCTAGCACAGATCTCCCAGCTGACTGCAAGGAAACTCCTGCAGGCCCTGGGGTTCATGGCATCATTCATTCTTCTGATACCTTTGGCAAGACTTCATATGAGAAAGCTGCAATGGTATTCGAAAAGCTTATGGTCCCAACACAGCCAAAGCCTAGAGGACGTAATCCCACTTATTCCATGCCTGCAAAAGGAATTCTTGTGGTGGGCTCAAGCAAGTCAATTAAACAAAGGCATGTCTTTCAACAGACCTCAAGCAGGTCAAATAATTACAACAGACGCCTCAGATCATGGATGGGGGGGCGCACATGGAGGGCAGATGCGTTCAAGGTCAATGGACACCAAAGGAAAGACATCTGCACATAAACCAAAAAGAGATGCTGGCAGTGATACATGCAATCGCGAGTTTCGAAAAATCACTGCAGCAAGGACATTTACTAATAAGGACAGACAACACCACTGTCATGTGGTATATAAACAAGCAGGGAGGGACTCATTCATACCCCCTCTGCAGACTAACAATGATTCTCTGGGAAAAAGCACTGAGTCTGAAGATACACCTGCAATCCCAGTTTGTGCCAGGCAAGGACAATGTACTGGCAGACAAGCTGAGCAGAAATTTCTTGGATCCACACGAATGGATGCTGCATCCCCACATTTTCTCACAAATAACAAAGACATGGGGAAGACCGGACATAGATCTATTTGCGTCTCACACGAATCATCACCTGGAAAAGTTCTGTACCAGGACCCACCATGCACTAGCCTGGACAATGGATGCTCTCTCCTTCAGCTGGAATTCCCTAAAAATTTATGCATTTCCTCCTCTGCCACTGTTGACCAAGGTGATTCTGAAGATCAAAGCAGAACAACCAACAGGCATTTTGATAGCTCCAGACTGGCACCCATTGCTGTTGAGCATAACTCGGACCAAACCGTGGCCTCTGCCTCTATGGCCCCTGCTCCTAACACAACACAACTACAGGACTGTTCACCAAAACCTGAAAACATTACATCTGACAGCCTGGAGGTTACTTTAACTCCTTCCGCTTCCAGTCTTTCCAAGGCAGTTCAGGACATCTTATTGGAAGCACGCAGACCATCCACCAGAAAAGCCTATTCAGCCAAGTGGAAGAGATTCAGCATCTGGGCTGCCAACACGGGTCAGGATACAACAGTACTGAGTATACCTCAGATATTGGAATACTTGGCAGAAATGTTTCATTCTGGACTCTCATATTCTTCCATAAAGATTCATGCCTCAGCAATCTCAGCAAGATACAATTGTGATCCACCAGTGTTCTCACATCCTTTGCTAAGACAGTTCCTGAGAGGGATAAAGAATATCAAGCCTCCCAGAAAACAACCAGTACCTGCATGGGACCTCAATTTTGTACTGGAAAAATTATCTCTGCCTCCCTTTGAGCCAGCAGCAACCTCGGAGATGCAATTTCTATCATGGAAAACGTTTTTTCTATTGGCAGTCACATCAGCAAGAAGAGTCTCGGAGATACAGGCACTCATGGCAGTACCTCCTTTCCTCATTTTCCATCAGGACAGAGTCTCTCTAAGAACAAATCCTTCTTTCATGCCAAAGGTGATTTCCAGGGTGTCTCTAAATCAAGCTATTCACCTTCCTACTTTCTTCTCCAATCCTCAAAATAGAGGGGAAAGACTGCTGCATACCTTGGACATACACAGGCAACTACGCTAATACTTGGACAGAACTAAGGCCACCAGAAAGTCTGACCAGCTGTTTGTAGCCTATGCTGCTGGAAAGCAAACAATTTCAAAATGGATTGGACACTGCATCAGATTCTGCTATTCTTACCATGGAAAAAGTGTGCCAGCCAATATTAGGCCACATTCCACCAGAGCTATAGCCACATCCACAGCTTTCCTAAGAGGAGTGGCTACAAAGGACATTCTAAAGGCTGCTACATGGAGCTCCATGCATACATTTACCAAACACTACAACCTGCCTTTATACTCCAGATCCCGAGCAGGCTTTGCTTCGGCAGTCCTGCAGGGCATTTTAGCTACACCATCTTTTTCTTAGCTCCATCCACCCCCAGCTTGGCTATGGTATTCAACCCATATGTTATGACTGCAGTTGCATTCTTGAAGGACATAGTACAGTTTTGTACCTACCATAAATGTAGATGTCCGATAGATATGCAACTGCAGTTGGATTTTCCCTCCCGCCTTCCCCTCTTTTCCTTCATTTGGGTCCATTCCCCCTGTTCCTTTAGCTGGGGGTATCTCCTATGGTGTATCTGTTTATTACTGTTGTGCATGTCTGGAATTGTTTATCCATTCACCAAATTTAGCCTTCCTAGGAAGGCACCTGGCATCTGGGGCAAGAAACACTGAAGAAGATGGCGTCAGCCGATGCCTTTATACTCCAGCCGTTGTGACGTCGGAGAGGAGGTGACACCAGCCGACGCCGGACCCAGACTTTGGAATTCGGCCACCGAGGGCTGCCTGAGGCAGGACAACCCATATGTTATGACTGCAGTTGCATATCTATCGGACATCTACATTTATGGTAGGTACAAAACTGTACTTTCTATATTTGCATTCCAATTCTGTGCATGTGTCTTGATCTAGCAGTGAAATGAGTTTGCATATAGCACTAGCAGTTTAATACTGCTGATGCCTAGTTTTTCCAATCAGTGGCATATACTGCATATAATGAGACAACAAGATTGCAGTACTGATTAAGGTAACAGATAGACCTGACAGTAGTTTATAAAAATGTATATGTTGACACCTTATTTCTCATTTTGCAAATCCAGGATAGACGGATAACCTTTTTCCATGCATTATAAGAAGAGATATAAAAAATGTCTGCAGATCCTTCCTGGTTTACTTTTCATATGGCAGATGACAGATCCAAACACATGTGCATCAGTGTTGCTCTCTGTAAATCTGCCACACAATGTATGACCACAGAAAGATTATTTTAATTAGTTATCTAAACAACCAGTAGTGCACAAGCTCAGAGATAGTCTGACCAGCCTAATATGCAAAACCATGAAAAGATTTATCATGGAACTGATGAATATGGACATAGGGAACCTCCAAACACTGAACCCATCTCAGTTTGGATTTGTCAAGTGCAAGTCATGCTTACTCAACCAGGCGGACTTTTTTTTAAAGTCACCAAAGCAACGGATGAAGGTAAAATGGTATAAACCACATATCTTGACCTGGCCAAAGCTTTTCGCATAATCCCCATACTCTAACATGTTAGAAAAGCTAAATAAACTGGAAATAATTCCCTACATTGCCTGTTAGATCACCAACTAGCTCACAGACAGGATGCACGAAATTAAAATAGGGGAAGCTACATCCACAAACAGACAGGTCTCCAGTGAGTCCTACAGGGTTCTGTGCTGGGACTTCTCCTGTTTGGCATCTACTTCTCTGAAGCAAAAGCCAATACCAAAGGGCTCTGGCTGACTAAGTTTGCAGATGAGTGCAAGCTAGGAGTAGTCATTGAATCCCCAAATGATTTAGCCATCCTGCAGGGAGGTTTGTCCCAAACAAATAATTGGTACCAGAATCATGGACTTTAACTAAATGCCAAAAAATGCATTATTGTATCTTTTGGGAATTAATCTATCCCAGGAAGCTACTACATTAATGATACAGCCCTAAGAGCTGACCCAGTTGTTTGGGATTTGGGAACTTATGTGACAGTGACCTAACTTTTGACCAATGTGTGTCCATTGTAAGAAATTCTACAGCTTATAAACAAAGGATTGTGTCTTAGTTCTAGAGATGTCATTGTTCCCTTTACTCAGTCCTTATTAGATCAGTCGTTCATTTCAATCTCCTTTTGGCATGTATTGCAAAAACTAAAGCACCCTCAGAGATACCTTACAAAAAGGATACAATGCCTAAACAGTATATCCTTTATGGACTGACTCAAAGCCCTGTCACTATACTCGGTGTTCTACAGACTGCTAAGACATGACTTGCAACCCATTACCGATTGACCTACAGGTTTATGAAATAGCTATGTAAGTCCTACATTAAGAGATTATTATGCTTTACTGTATCAGAATCAGGAGGTGATACATAAGGAACAGATACTTCCTATTGTGTATTGTGAAATAACCAGGCAGCTACTACTGATGGATATTTCATATGTGGACCTTCTAGTGGGACACTGATATTACTGGGACAACAAATATACTATGCTATGACAGAATAACTTCTTTTAGGGGGAGAGTGTTGAACTCACAGACATCCTAATAACCTCAGTCCACTTACACAGAAAAAAATTCAATCATTGTAATGGAACAAAAAGATAAAGAAAGTCACATTTCTCAGGTTCATATGTATACACTATGCTAACAACCACCAGGGCCTTTATAAGCCTAGCTGTGCAACCAAACCCAATTGGGTCCCCATGTAACATGGGCATCTATTTGGATGGGGTATGTTAGTTAGGTGGCTGCTAAACTTTTAGTGGGTGTATATGTTAGTTAGGGAATATTTACTGTCAGCCTCTGTCTATCAGATTTCTCATCCACTAGTGAAGGTTACATTTAAGTAGGGTTATTGATGGACTCTGCTTTACATGGATTGGGAGCCTATTCCAGAGCATGGGGATCCTTTGAGATACATATCTGTCTCATCAGCATGTTTTATTTATGTCACAAGCAAATTTTAAATACTTGGATCTAGTGTTTCTGGTGCTATTCATTTTGTGGATGTGCAAAAGGTTCATCAGGGCTGTATCTGAGGATGCCTTATATGTGAGGCAAAGATCGCCTCTCACTTTTCCTACCGTTACTGAGAGGTAATCTATGCCATGCATTGATCACCAGAAAATAACCTGTAGGAGACTAAGTATAGAGAGAGGGCCATAAGACAATCTGTATAGGACATAGGATCATAGGAGATTACTAGGATAGCAACCCAGAGGTCATTTTAAGCCTAGCTGTTTCAACCTAATGTAATATTGTAGGGGTACTAGTCAATACCCAAGACTGCATTTAGTGATGACAGCCCATGTCCAGAAGGGTTGTGGGTGCTATTCCCTGTAAGAATTTACGGTGCTCCATCCACTCATCCAGGTTCCTGTTGAACAGGGTCATAGAGGTGCTCTGTTTCCCACAAATTGGTAGCCTGTTCCAAAGACATGGCAGTCATTGGAAGATATATCTGTCCCTCCAGCATGTGCTATTTAGGTTTCAGGCCATATTTAAGTCCCTGGAATGGGTAGCCTTGGACCCATTTGATTTATGGATATACAGTAAGTTCATTAGGTTTCGATCTTGGGTTGCTCTATAGGCCAGGTATAAGTCTCCCCTAAGAAGTCTATATGATACAGAGTATAGTGACAAGGATTTTAGTTGGTCCATGTAAGGCACATGCTGGAAGCCCATGATCTTCTTTGTTAGAAGCCTCTGAGATCTCTCTAATTGCTGTAGATGCTTAGAACGATACACACCAAATGGGGGGGGGGGGTATACTCAATTATGGGCCAGATAAGTGCTGAGTATAGGGATTTATAATTTCTTTTGCTCTCAGTACAATGCCTTTACTAATTAAGTGAGCTATGTGGAATGCTTTCCTTACAATGGTAGACATGTGGTGGTTGAAGTTAAGGTCGCTGTCAACCTGTGATCCCAGGTCCCTTACCACTTCATGGGTACTTACAGCATTGTTCTTGATTTGATAATTAGAAGGGGCATTGCTTGTGATGAAGGGAATGATGATGCATTTCTCTGCATTCAGTTTGAAACTGTGACTAATGTACCAGTCATTGGTCTGCATGAGACCATCCTGGAGTATACTAACATCATTTGGGGATTTAATGATTGTACCTAGTTTGCAGTCATCTGCAAACTTGGTCAGCCACAATCCTTTAGTTTTGACCAGAACTTCTGAGAAATATATACCAAACAACAGGGGGCCCAGCACTGACCCCTATGGCACCCTACTGGTATCAGGTCTGTGGACTGATGTGGAGTCACCCACTTTGATAGTGTGTGTCCTGTTTGTAAGCCAGTTGGCAACCCACCTTACAATGAAGGGGTTTACATTCAGTTTGCTAAGTTTATTGGTAATGCCTGAATGTGGGATTGTGTTGAAAACCTTTGTCAAGTTGAGGTATGCTGTGTGCACAGATTTGCCCTCATCAATGGCCTTGGACACACTGGACACACTTTCAAAGAAATCCATCAGATTTAACAGGCAGCATCTGCCCTTCATGAAGTTGAACTGGGTAGGGTCCAGGGTTTGGAGGTCACCTATGTCTTTATGAGGTCCATAATGATAGGTTCCATGGCCTTACAGATGAGGCTGGTCAGGATTATGGGTCTTTAATTTCCTGGGTCTGTTGCTAAGCCACCTTTGTGGAGGGGAATAACTGTAACTGTTCTCCATTCTGCAAGAACACACTCTGTGGTTATACTATGATTGAAAAGGGTACTTAGTGGTGATGCTAGTTCATGTTTTAGCCTGTTTAGGAGACAGCCTGGAATGTCATCTGGTCCCAGAGAGGTTGTGTTCTTTGCCTTGGACAGGGCTTTGAGGACCTAATCTTCAGATATGTAAGGTTGGGGGAGTTTGGGAGAGGGTTTGTTGTAAGTTAGGAGGGGATAAGGGAGTGAAATTTTCACCATAGCTATCCGCTAGCAGGTTCACTTTCTCTGTGAGATCAGTATGTGTGATATCTTTGGCCACCAGTTCTGCACATGCTTGGGTCCTACCCTTTAGGTTATGTATGTAGCTATAAAAGACCTTATGGTTATCCTTGTCAGTACTTGCTAGGTTTCTCTCAAAGGAGCTCTTGGAAGATTTGACAAATTGTCTTATTTGCCTCTTAAGACTGAGGAGGGTGCTTTAAATTGTTGGGTCCTTGTCTTTGTTTTGTTGGACAGCAACTTTTTGCATTTATTGTAGTTTGTTGATGCTGGTTGTCCACCATGGCAGCTTGATTTTACTTGGGGCTCTGGCTTTGATTCTATCTAGTGCAGCCGAGTTTATACACTTATGCACGTGATTATACCGGACTTTAGTGTAAGCTTCGATGTAGTTATCACTTTCAGCTTGGGGTGGGGCTTGAAATGCATTTATACTTTCAGCTAGGAAGGTATTCTTTACCTTGGTGAAGTTTTTTAGTCTGATTTCACCCTTTGTTAGTTCTGATGTTAGTGTCAGTTCAAAGGTGACTGATTTGTGGTCAGTTTTAACTAATGAGGGTGCAACAGTTGCAGCAGTGCACCTGTTTGACTTGTTGGTGAGGACCAGATCTAGAATGTTTGCTCTTCTTGTTGCGGTATGGACAATTTCATCCAGGCCATTTGATTTCACAAAGTCAAGGAACTTTTGTGCTAATGAGTTTGGGTTAGAGTAGGTTTCCCAGGTGATGGTGGGATAATTGAAATCCCCCGTAACCAGTGTGTTCAGTACAATTTGGATTGCCTTCAGTTTAGTTAAGTAGGATTCATGGGTGTCATGACCCATGGAGGGGGATCTGTAACTGGCTAGGACTTGAATGCAGGTGTTACCTACTGTAACCTGGACCTGGAGTAACTCCATGGAGCTGTCCAGTCTAACTAGACACGAGGTGAATTTATCTCTAGTATAGATTGAAACGCCACCTCCTTTGTTTTTTATATGTTCCTTTTGCAGTCTAAGGCTGTGGAAGGCACTGTAGCCTTGCACAGCCGGGCTACTCTCTGAGACCTTAAACTAGATTTCTGTGACTGCACAGACATCTAGATCTTCTAGTGATTGAAGTGCTTCCAGGGAGTGCAGTTTTGGTTTAAGCTCCTAGCATTTAGCAGCATGACCCTTATTTTTTTTTCTAATTGGCTAATTTCATGTCAGTAATGCTGTTTTTGAGACCTTGCATAAAAAAGGCACTATGGGGGTGGCAAGAGCCTTTGCCAGGTGGAAACCATCTCTGGAAAAGCAGCGAGGTTTGTTGAGTATGGCTTCCCAGGCAGACAGGAACTGTATTCCCTTGGAGTGACACCAAAAACTAAGCCAATTATTGAAATCAATAATTTTTTATTTATACTATGGCATCATTCTAGGTGAGGGTAGTATGCTGTTTAAGGCTAGGGCCATACCTACCTGGGACACA
Organism: Protopterus annectens; assembly: GCF_019279795.1. Classification (NCBI taxonomy): domain Eukaryota; kingdom Metazoa; phylum Chordata; order Ceratodontiformes; family Protopteridae; genus Protopterus; species Protopterus annectens. The sequence goes on from NC_056746.1 coordinate 1,493,674,410, forward strand.
TACTCAGACCATGTCACTCTTCATATAGTCCAGTGAGGTATGTCTCAGATCATTCACACCAACATGAACTATAACAGAATCATAATGGTACTTGTTGCTCTGAGAGACCTAAGTGCATGCATGATTTGGCGAATCCTGGCATTAGACAGGCAGCTGATCACGACTTTCTCCTTGTCCAGTGTAGTGAATGGAACATCCTTGTGTCTCACTATTGAGCCGTCAAAGACAAGAAAACTTGTTTTTTGAGTGTTATGCCTTACAGGCTTGGTGGGTGAGACACTGGTGTTGCTATGTGTCATGGGTGCGCTGGAGACTGTGTTAGCTGTAGCAGACTTGTGTTTTGGAGGTTTCTGGTGTTTTGGTAAGTTTGTTGAAAGAACCGCTGCATATGTGGATTTATATATTTGATGCATACTATTATGTATTTGACGCCACTACTATGTGTATGAGTAGTGGTATGTGAATGAGTAGTGGTACTATGTGAATATGTAGTGGTGGGTGAGTTGACAACCTTCTTCGTGTTACTGTTTTGAGTGAGAGAGAGCATGGATTCTAGATTCTTGGTGTAAATACATCTCTTGCACTCTGTACTAGGCTGTATTATTAGAGGGTTGTCTGTGTACATGAGGCAATTGCTACACTGCCTCAAGACACCCAAGTCAACAAGGTTGGCAGAAGAAACAAGGGTAGTCCAACTGTCCATAATGCTAGGTTGAAGGCTGTTGTCATTATGGGTTGCTTTTCATAAGCAATCACTGAGGAGCTCAGTGAATGATATTTCTGCCTGGGTTTTAAGGGAAAATATGTTGAATTTAACTGTCTGGCTTTGGCAAACAGTTGTGCAGCAGTGCATGGTGCAGAACTATGTGCAAATAAGCAGAAACCTGCTCAGATGCACAGCCTAAATACCAGAAGCTAAAACTTGAAACAAACTCTAATAAAACTCAAAAGGACCAACGAGGATTCTTACTTCAAGCCCTAGACTGGGTGCCAATCAAACACAGTTCTCTTACAAAAGTGCAGATAGGTCCCTTCCAATCCAAGATGGCCTGGAAAACATGCTTGGAACAAACAAACCACTACAAATAGTTCCAGAAGCAGCAGGCCTGGATCTGGACAATGCTACAGCTACTAGCTATGCTAGTTTCAGTGGGAAACACTAGAGCATATTTAGCACAGCAGAAAAATGGCAGTGAGACACTGCAAAAATGTTTAAAACAGCAGAAAATCATCCAGGAGTTCCTAAAGAATGATTTAAACAGTTAACCGATCAGTTAATTAAGTATTGCTTGGTGGGAAAACCAGAGCAGGCATAACAGATAGCTTTGAAACAGTGCAAAAATACCAGTAAATACTCAACAAACAGTGAAAACAGCAATAAAATGTGATTTTACAGGCACAGTATAGCAGGCAATTGCAGCATAACAGTGTAGTTTAGTACACGGTAAATAAATACAGTACAAAATTTTGTCATGGCTTAGCTGCAAAGTGGCAAATGTGTTATTATCTTGGATTCCCTTGGTGAGGAATTTATGTGGGTATTACAAGTGTTGCATATGCCTGGTCAGGTACATGCCAAATGGGGCATTCTACTCAGTGATGGATCTGATAAAGATGGAGCAAAGTGATGCTATAACCTTTTTGGTACTGCATATCATACCATTAATAATATGTCGGGTGACATAGAATGGTGTTATTACTTCCATGGCTACATGTTGGTAAAATGCCAGATTACTGTCTACATATTTTCCCAGATCCCTAACTACTGGAACAACTCTTAGGAGCATCTTGTAGATGTAATAATTAACCTGGTTGGACATTTTCCCAAAAGGCACTATACTACACCTCTAGGCATTGAGTTTTAATATGTGGCTTTTTCACCAGTCATTGGTCTGTGTTAGACCCTCTTGCAGGATGTTAGTGTCATGCAGGAATCTGTGATAGCTCCCAGTTTGCAGCCATCGCCATACTTGGTGAGCCAGAGGCCCTTAACATTAGCCTTGACCTCTGAGAAACAGATGCCAAACAGGGTGGGCTCAACACTGAAACCTGAGGTACTCTACTGGTGACTGGTCTCTTGGTAAAGGAGGACTCACCAACCCTGACTTCTTGGTTCATATCTGTGAGTCAGCTGGTAAACCATTGATGGGATTTATTCCTGGTTTGGTGAGTTTCTCAACAATATCTTAGTGGGGTATTGTATAAAACACCTTAGCTAGGTCTAGGTTGGCAGTATGCATCATTTTCCCTTCATCCATTGCCTTGGTGGCCCTCTCAAAGACATCTATCAGGTTAAGTAGGCATAACTCTCCTTTGACAAAACAAAACTGGGATAAGTTCAGTTTCTGTAGGTTATCAATATCAGGTTATCGATATCTTTGTTGATCATTTACATGATAATTAATTCCATGGCTTTGCATATCAGACTAGTGAGACTAATGGGTCTGTAGTTTCTGGGGTCAGCTGATGGTCCACCCTTGTGAAGAAGAATAACCATTGCAGTCCTTCATTCATGTGGTATATTGCCTGTTATGACATTGTAGTTGAAAAGTGACTGAAGTGGTCCTGATAGGTGATAATTCAAGCTATTTAGGAGGCAACCCAGAAGATTCTCTGGACCCACTGATACTGTATTTTGTCCTTAGGAAGTGCCACCATGACCTACTGCCTGCTAATATGTGGGAGGTTATACTAGTAGGGATTTCATGGGGGAGGCAGGGGAAATAGCTTTCAGACATGGGATAAGAACCCACACCTCCATCTGAAGACCAGAATTCTCATCATCCATGGAAGGAGTTTAATCCATGAGTCTGGTGCCTTAGACCACTCAGCCATCTTGAAAGTTATTTTTAAACAAAGCCATAACAGATAGCTAGCAAAAGGGAAAGAATCTAAGTAAGGCATGGATAGATTACAAAAAAGCATTCAACAGTATCTCACACTAAATGATAATGGAATGCTTACAGATATACAACCTGCATTGATCAATCCCATTGCAATGACAATGAAAGAGTGGCTAACCACTTTTCAGCTAAGCCATGACAAAAGGCAAATTATTAACTATCCATGACCCCTTTTCCCATATTTACACATGGGGGTCAGGGTGTCACTTTAAGAGCAACAACAATCATCTAGAGCCAAAGTTCACAGTGCCAGGTAGCTAGCCCTGCTGCTGCTGTTCTTGCATACTACGCACTCGCTTGCACACTCACACCAATGCCCAACTTAGAATGTCCAATACAATACACCTACTGCATGTTTTTTGAATGTGGGAAGAAACTGGAGCACCAGGAAGAAACCACGCAAACTCAGGCAGGAGCTGAGAATTGAACTGAGGAACCTCTTTCTCTGAGGCAACAACACGATCCACTGCACTGCTACACTGCCTGAAACAGGGGCTAGGGTTTTGTCCTGGGGATAAAATTTCAAAGGGGGATATTCTAGAGGAATTCTTTGTCACTGCTGATGTTTAGTCTTGACCTTAACCCATTAAGCTCTTTACTTAGTAGAGGAGGCTATGATTACAGTTTAGCTCCCAGAAATCTACCTTGTTTAAAAACATCTCATCTACTTTTTGTGGATGATTTAAAACGGTATGATTTATTAGATGAGGCTCTAAAAGCACAACTGCAAATAGTTAAAATTGTCTTAGATGATATAAGAATGACATTTGGTCTTGTCAAATGTGCAAAATTAACATTTATATAAGGAAAGCTGCAGCACCAAGAAAATATAAACCTGGGACAGGAATGTGATGCAAAGAAACTTGAACAGCAGAGCATGTATAAATATTTGGGTAAAGCTGTAGGGTCAGCAATTAAACATGAGTAAATGAGAACAAAGCTTAGTGAGGAATACTTCAGAAGACTAAAGCTAATCCAAAAAAGCCATAACATAGGTATTATGTTCAATCAATGTGTTCTTCCTGGTATAACTTACAGCTTTGGAGTTATTGATTAGTTCCAAAAAGTATTGTATCAGTTATAGATGAAAACAAGAAAAATGGTTCATGCTTACCCAGTTTAATCCTTCAGATGAAATGTTAAACTGACATCCCATCTTAATGAGTTGGTGGCAGCTCAGGTGAATGTAAAAGACTATAGGGCACCTATCGAAAAGTGTGGGAGACATATCTCTCAACTGTCCAGATTTTTCACAGAATGTCAGGATTTTTGCCTCACATTTTTGTCTGTTTCCCATAATTTTTTTTTCTGACAAATTGTTCAGTATTGAAGTCAGAAGATAATGGCAGACATTGGAGTTTCAGACATCATATATTTCAAGAAAATGTATGCTTATGAAAAATGTGTTATTCTAACAACTAAGTTTATAGGAGAGTATTTAAGTTACCCTTATTTTGGGCCTTTGACATCCAAGAATATATGGCTTTTTCATGATTTCTTGTGCTAAGAGGTTAACAGGCAGGGAACTTTGTCAATATCCTAGCCAATTTTTCCGTAGTTGTGTAAATACCACCTCAGGTTTCTCCTGGAAAGAAGATCATAGCCTAGTGAGATTAACCCAGTCAGCAAAGGAAAAATAAAATAAATGAAAATTATATATATAAAAGTAGTCCTTACTAGGATTATATGCATTGTGCTCAGAAGGAAATATGGTCCCCTCAAAACTGACTGCATCAGTAGATCTACAGTCATGGTACTGCATGCATATTTGTTGACCTTATCATCTCCAAACATAGGGAAAGTTCTAAAGCATGAAGAAAAGAAGTCTAAAATAGCATGCTTGTACAGCTCAGCAGGAGATTTCAGATCAAAGTAGGAAAGGAAATCAAACCAGAAATAGGAAACAAAATCATTGTCAGTGATGCAACAGGTAGCGCACTTGCCTTTAGTGCAGTAGGTGGTGGGTTCTATTCCCACGCCCAGTAGATGAATTGCTGACAAGGCAGTGCAATGCATAAGGGGGTACTGCACTCTTGAGTGTGATTGCCTAAAAGACTTGTCCCTGTATTCTGATTGCCTAAAAGTCCTATCCCTGTATTCTGTCTCCTACAGGCTATTGAGGGGAGGTCTATGCAAAGCATACAAGATATCTTTGGACCCCACTCTGATGCAGCTCCTCCATATCCACAAAACAAACAGCACCAGAATTACCAATTTTAAAGGCTTAAACCCTGGCTGTGTTGTAAAAAGGTCCTGCTGGAGAGACAGATATGTATCTCAGAGACTACCTCTTCTTTGGAACAGGCTCTAAACATGTGAAGCAGAGCCCCCCCCCCCAACCCAATATAAGTGTAACTTGGAAAACAGGATGGCACCTATGTCTGTAACAGACACAGGCATCCTGTAAATGGTTCATTTCCCAGGGCCCCGCTTACACTAAGCAGAAAATTGTCAGAGATTTGGTATGCATGGCTAAGCTTTAAAAGGCCCTACTGGTTGTTAGCCTAGTACACACCTATGAGCCTATCAGTCAGCAACTGAATGTTCCCAAAAAAAGAAACAAAGAAAAGTATATAAAGAAAAGGACTGGAAGAAATGCAAAGAAAACTGCAAAGCCCAAAAATATAGTGGCAAGTATAAAAAACTTCTGGAACAATCTCATGATGATCAAGATTTTGCACAGGAATGGTTAAGGAGAAATTAATTGAAACCAGTAGATGAAAGGTTAGTAATAACAACGCAAGATACTGGACTACATACAAGTTAGTTTACAAAGTTTATTGAATGATTGAGAGAAAGAGACAAATGCAGGTTCTGTAAAACAAGACTGAAAATAGTCACACATCTTGTTGGGTGTAAAACTGCATGTCTAATGGCCTGCATACTGAACGTCACACTAATGAGGTAAGACTGTTGCACTGGGGACTGTACAAGCCCTACAGCATAGAAATAGTTGAGAAACATTGAAAACACAAATCACAAAGCATTATCAATCATAATGACATTTATTATCACATGGGATTTGTCATTACCAGCAGTTCAGAAGATAGATGCACAAAAATAGATATAGTAGTCCAAGAAAAAAGACAAAAGCTGCGTTAATCATTGAAATTACTACACCCAGTGATTATAGTGTCTTATGTACTAACAGAGAGTCATAAAATACCAGGATTTGCAAGCAGAAACAACAGCAGTGTGGAAGAAAGAGTTCCAATAGTAGTAGGAGCAACAATATTAATAAAAAATAATTTATAGTCAAACTTAAATATGCTACCAATACATGTAACCCCATATGAACTGCAGAAAAAAACAATTCTGAGCACTTTGTAGGTGATAAGAAGAACAGTCTTAGCTAAAATCAAAGACTAAAGCATTGCTGATTTCTTCAATTCTAATTGCACCCTTACTTAGGAAAAAAAAATAAACATTTGGAGAAAATAAACCAAGGAGGCATGCAGAAGAACATTTCTAACTTTTTACTAATTCACTTAAGCTGTGGCAATACTGACAGAGATGGTCCTGCTTTGTAAAAAATTATAAGGACTTATTTTTAATAGCTGTAATTATTATAATGCAAACAGAGACAGTTCTCATGACAGCATGTATACTTACCAAGTGCTGTCGTAGGTTCTCTACTTTGCTCCAGTGTATCTCTCCATTTCTTCTGATGTCTACAGAAGCTAGTGACATAAATAGGGTATAATGAGAAACTGGATGGTGACATGCAGTGGCAGTATATCTGTTTAGCTAAAAGATGGCATACTTACATATGGAGGTGGTGACTGCACCCTAACTTCGGCTCTCCAATGGCCAAGGAGGTTAGGCTTGCATCAACTCAAGTCACTGTAGTGCTGATAGCACTATTCCCCCTGTGCGTAGGACACCAGTAGCATGCGTGACAGCCTTGGCCAAACTATTAAAGGTATCAGCCTTTTACTGTGAACCGGTAAAGCCCTCCTGCAGGAGACTCCAACCATAAACATATGGAAGATGTCCAGAAAAATCTTGAACTCCTCCTCACACCACCTCTATGCTCTAAGAGAATCACTACTCTCACCTTCATCATTCATAATTGTCTCACCTTCAAAGATCCCAGTAAAATGGCAGGCAATGTGCATCCAGAATAGTTCTCACCCATCTTAGCCACAGCACAGGGTATCTTACTTGCACAATAGATGGCAAATTAGAAAAATCTAGGCCTTGTATTATTATGTCTCCAATGGCACTTTAAAGTATGAAGCATAGCAGGTCTCCATCCCTCTATTTGCCGTTCACAAACAATAATGAGTTGAGCTCTAATTAGCATACGCATTGCACCCAGAGGGATGAATCTACATGCAGACAGCCAGAGAGCCTCATCACATTAAGGAATAAGCTTTAGAGTACAGACTTGTAGCAAGGATGGTGGTTCATCCAGAGCAATTCCTGGTAGAACCAGCTCCCTTCCTCACCTGTGTAACTGATGATAACTGTGTACTGCTCTTTTTTACTTTCTTAGCTGGTTTTCCCATGGATATGTCTATCCTGGTGATAATTTTTCATACACTGAAATATTTTTGCACATATATTTATTATATAAAAAAAAAAATTTTAGACTGCTGACTTTCAAAAGGCTGAGATCATATGGCTGATTTTCTGAAACATCAAATGTTTGGAAGGGCAGGAAGACTTTTTTCAGAGATTGTGGTACAGTAGGGATCAGGGATTTGCCCTTTTCCCCAGTGTAATGCAATCTCAGAGAATTGGTATACATAAATAGTAGGGGGTGTGGGACAGAGCAGGGGAGGGGCAAAAACAAAGTTTTTAGTGTTTGTAGTTTTGACATTTCAGAACATCAACCACATAGTCTCAACTGCTTGAAAGTCAACATTCTGAAATGTTAATCTTCTGACATAGATCCGTATAGCTTATACTTACACACACACACACACACACACACACACACACACACACACACACACACACACACACACACACACACACACACACACACACACACACACACACACACACACACACACACACACACACACACACACACACACACACACTCACACTATGCATATGTTATGGTTAACAGTGTTACCATCAGGCAAGGTAGCTGCAATATGTGCTTTATGCTACTAGTCTCTCACCAGGACACAAGTGCTCTTCAGCAATTGAATTCTGCTTGTTGGTAAGCCATTAGACCTCAGGAATTTGTTTAAAGTGTTCAGATTTGTAAAGTCACACTTACTTTTTGTTGCCCATTACTCTTGTCTTGGTGGGCTCTGCCTCGGTCTGTTCGCCCTCACTAATGCTTGGGCTCTCTCGGCTCCCCTGCCCTGCTCCCTATTCCCTCCCACCCCCACTACACCTACATTTATAGTAATTGCAACCACATCCACAGCTGAACCTCACATCACCTCCACCAATCACAGCTCCTCAAGTCAGATCACATTACACCACACCCACTTGCTCCACCACAAAATACTCCCAACAGCTCTCATTCCCACTAAGTATTATTACATCACCCCACACTACTTACCCATCCACATATACTGCAACCCCATAATTCCTATCCACACCTCCACCTAGAACCAACTTAAACTTTATAGCCATGACTATCACACAACTAAGTTGTCTGTCTTCTCAACTATATTATGCACTGTCATATACAGATACCGCACATTATAATAATATCTGCCCACAATTGTTCAAGAACTACATAACAGCCAGTTCAGAACTAAACACATATGCTCTCATTCCTACTCCAAAAAACAACACAATACTTCCTCACACTCATCACCAAACAACATCTGTATCACCATTTTAACAGCAGGCTCACCATAAGTGGGGACATCCACCCCAACCCAGACCCAAATCCATCCTGTCCAACACACACTGCTTCAACACAAGTGTCAGAACATAACACCCCCCACTATCTTCATCCTGGGCAAATCAACAACAGCAGCAAAACCAACCATCTTTTAATGCTAAATATTAATATTAGAAGTATCAAAAATAAAATACCTGAACTCCAGGCCACAAAAGCACACTACTCCCCAGACATAGTTGCTTTAACAGAAACCTGACTAAATAAAAACATAGCTAACTCAGAAGTTCCCCTACAGGGTACAATATCATTAGACAAGACAGACCACTTTGTAAAGGGGGTGGAACTGCCTTACCGTAGAAGTCCATCTTAACTCTATGTCAATTACCAAACTCCTTCCCCTCTCCCAATAATTGGGACATACTTATCTCACAACTTCAACTTCACCCTAAAAAGGTCATCACCACAATTGTGATCTATATTCCACCTGGTAATACACCTGCTAGCCTTGAAGACTTCTTATCCTGGTGTTTTTCCACATACTCACAAGAAACCCTTATTCTGGGGAATTTCAACCTAGATTGGTTCACCTGTATATCAGAACCACCAATGAAACTAATAAATCTCCATGGCTACAAGCACCTAGTCCAAATTCCGTCTAGATGTGATAAAAAATCTAAAAGGGAATCCATCCTTGACTGGGTCATAACTAACAAGCCCACACAGGCAGTCTCCCAGACACCTTAAGTGACCACAACATAATATACTTTATACGTAGTAAAACAAGCATATGCAAAACCATTAACTATAAATCCACTAGAAACACAAAAAAATTTCTCTCCTGAGGTCCTCAATACTTTACTCTGTAACTGTGACTGGACGCCCCCCTAAAAACCCTCCCACTTGACCAGGCTGTAGCATATTTCAACAAAACATTTCTACAACACCTAGACACTGTCACTCCACTGCACAAAATCAAAGCTAGAACCTCTACAAACCCCTGGCTCTGTAAAGAAATCAAACAAATCCTCAAGAACAGAGATACTTACCAGCTTTACTATAAAAAAAAAAACAAAGAAAAACCAAGAACTGCTCAACTGTGCAAAAAAAAATGCATTAGGCTGGACAAAAAAATCCTACTACATGACATTACAAACTAAATACCAACACAACCCCCATTTTGGAAAAATGTAAACCAGCTACTAAAATCCACCCAAAAGGCTACCCCCAAACCAACCACCCCTGACACTAAAGTTCCCATTGAAACACAATTCAAGTCTCACTTTATGAACTCAATTCTATCCTTAGTATCACAGGACAGTTCCAACCTCACTATCCCTCCCAACACAAATAACACTAATTCAAGCTTTACCCTCAAAACAGTTTCCACCACTTCTATCAAAAGCATGCTCTCCAAACTAAAAACCTCATCAACAGCAGCCGACCTACTCCCCAGCTATTTCTTGAAACTCACAGCAGATGCTATTGCTATCCCAATCTCCACTCTCATAAACAGATCAATTGTTGAAAACTATGTGCCCAAACTCTGGAAAATATCCAGTGTTACACCCATACATAAAAGCGGGACTTCCACTGAACTTAATAACTACAGACCCATTGCTTTACTCTCCGCCCTGGCCAAAATCCTAGAAAAATGCATCCATACCCAGGTGCTAAAATATCATTTAGACAGCAACATCCTGTCACCTACTCAACATGGTTTCAGACCTGCCCATAGTACCACTACAGCCCTCCTCTGCTTCACAGACACAGTAAGCTGTCTCAAAAATGAAGGCCTGCAGCTGTCAACTCTTTTTTTAGATATGTCCAAAGCATTTGACACAGTCTTGCACCAAATCCTGCTAAACAAACTAAACCAATATCACCAATCAAATTCCACTCTTACCTGGTTACAAAGCTACTTAACTGACAGGTACCAAGCTGTGAAATGTGAAAATTCTCTCTCTCTTCTCAGCTGCCCATAACTGTAGGAGTCCCACAGGGTTCTATCTTAGGACCACTACTGTTCACAGTCTTCAAAAATGACCCCCATACCTCCACACAGCATGCATCTATCATTCAGTATGCAGATGATACTACCTTAATCTGTGCTACACAAAACATTCCCACCCTCCTGCAAACAACTCAAATAGCATTCTCTGACATTGAAAACTACCTTATCAAAGCCCAACTTATCCTCAATCCAAAGAAAACTCAGCTAATGATTATAACCAGTTCTAACAAAAACACTGATAACAGTCAATTCACTATCTACTCCACAAATGCTACTCCAATTGCTCCAGTGCGGCACAGGAAAAAAAAATAGACTCCCACCTAAAATATGATGTCATCTCAACTTAACTATTAAAAAAGTACATGCTAAACTCTCTAATGTATCAAACCATTTCTTACCAACAACACAAGAACAGCCATTGCTCGCTCCCAACTTCTATCCACCCTACTCTATGCAGCTCCCATTCTGACCAATCTCAACAAAACTGAACTAAGCAAAATGGAAGCCTGCTATAACAGAATTGCCTACTTTGCTGCAAATTGCTCTTATAGAACCCATCACTGTACTGCTTTGAGACAGCTCCACTGGCTTGAACTGCCCAACCTCCTAACCTACAATCAGCTCTGCCTGTCATTCTATTACCTCCCCAATAAGTGTCCTGCCCTGAAAAACCTAGTACAACATCACTCAGCCAAAATGCCTCTTAGATCATCAAGCAAACTACTACTAGAAGTCACCAACAGCTACAACAGCTTTGGAGACACACTATATAATAGTTCAGTAGTTAATAAAGGGAACTCTCTCCCCACTAGCATACAAAACACATCATCCAAAGCCTCCTTTAAAATCCTCATTAGGTAACATCTCAAGCAAAGTTGGCAGTGCCATGACTGCTCCCCAGGCTAGTACAAGCGGATATGGTACACATACTAAACCTTGAGTACTTCATAATAGTTTTCACTCTTACTCACACACACTGGCTAATGTACAGTGTACATACTGTACATGTTTACTATGTATGTATTCTACCTATGTTCCAAATTTCAGCTGTACACCACAAATCTATTCATTACCTTTATTTTTAAATGAATATTTTCTTGTTTGTTCTCTCCACTGTAACTGTTAATGTGCTGCATGCCACTGTAAAAAATGTCTATTGTAATTTGTTTGTATACTGATCATGTCTAAATATCTAAATGTAGCTGTAATTTTTCTATGTGGTGCTTTTCTCCCTAGGTCTCTGCTGAAAAAGGGCCTTTTCGGCTCAGTCAGACACCCCCGGTTAACAAATGTAAAATAAATAAATAAATTGTGGAGATACATATTTAAATGGCTGTGGCAAACCCAATTCAAATTTGCACAATGTACTCTCTCTTAACACGGGCATATGTGCACGTTTAACTCTAAGTCGAATGCAGCATCACTGTGCAGTATTTAAAGGTTTCAGAATTGGTTCTCCATTTTGTGCAGACAAACAAATATCCTATAGCTTCTTGATTGTTCTCCAACCCTAAGCTTAGTATGATCTTTGAGCCTATAAAGTTGTTTTCTCAGTTCTACAAAACTATTCAGTCTCAACTCCTTCTCATAGGTTCATAGGTGTGTACTAGGCTAATGGCCATGGGGCCTTTACAAGCCTAGCCATACGATTGCCCTGGCATCATGCCACCCGACCTTAGTTTCCAATGCCTCTGTCGTGTAGAGCACTGGAGTTATCCCTGGGGTGAATTTTCTATTTCCCATCCACTCATCAAGATTTCTCTTGAAGAGGGTCAGTGAGGTGTTCAGCTTGACATGTGTAGGAAGTCTATTCCATAGCATGGACAGTCTGTGGTTCATGAACCTGTCCCTCCAGTATGTTCTGTTGATTGTGGTAATGAAGCTGAGGTCTTTAGAGCATGTGGTATGGAGGAATTGGGATTTCTTTAGATGTAGCATTTCTAACAGAGCTGGGTCAGACATGGCTTTGTAAATTAAGCAGCGATTGCTTCTAAGTAGGTGATATGAGACAGAATAGTTGGAGTTTTTTGAGTCTCTCCATATAGGGCAAGTGTTTAAGGCCTAGGATCCTCTTTATGAGGTACTTTTGCGGCCTCTCCAGTTATTGCAGGTGTCTAGTGAGGTACATGCCATTGTACTCGAGGATTGTACTAATGAGGGAAGAGTAGAGGGAGACAATGACCTCTTTCTTCCACAATGCAAAACCTTTAGTAATGAGATGTGCCATGTAGAAGGACTTTCTGACCACACTGGCAATGTGGTGTTCAAAAGAGAGGTTGCTGTCAACCTCTGTTCCCAGATCTCTTATAATGACTTCTGTGTTCAGTGGACTACCATCAATATGGCAATTCATGAGAACCGGGTTTTTCCCAAAGGGGATAATGATACATTTTTTGGCATTGAGCTTAAAGCCATGGTTCTGACACCAGTCATTGGTCTCAGTGAGGGCACTCTGTAGGATGTCAACATCACTTGGGGAGTTAATAATAGCTCCCAACTTGCATTCATCTGTGAACTTTGTCAGCCAGAGTCCCTTTGTGTTGGCCTGGACTTCAGAGAAGTAGATACCAAACAGGAGAGGACCCAGGACCAAACTCTGTGTGATTCCACTCATGACTAATCAGCAGTCTGACTTGGATTCAGCTACTTTCACACTGTGGGGTCTATCTGTGAGCCAGTTTGCAGCCCACCTAGTGATATAAAGAAATCCCAATCCCTCCATACCACATGCTCCAAAGACCTCAGCCTCATTACCACAATCAACAGAACATACTGGAGGGACAGGTTCATAAACCACAGACTGTCCATGCTATGGAATAGACTTCCTACACATGTCAAGCTGAACACCTCACTGACCTTCTTCAAGAGAAATCTTGATGAGTGGATGGGAAATAGAAACTTTTTCTATGATTCCTGAGTGGGGAATGGTATCAAAGGCCTTGGCCAGATCAAAGTAGGCTGTATGAACCACCTTGCCATCATCCTCAGCTGTGGTGACTTACTCAAAGAAGTTGACCAAGTCTTGGCCTTGGACAGTGCTGTTTTAACCTGTGCAGCAGTATAACTGGGTGCCTGGCAATCTACTGGTATTGTGATTGGTCCTTTTTTGGGGGGGGTAAGGTTGGCACTGAATCTGTCGGCCAGTATATTGGCAATATCTGTTGGCTCATTATAGGAGGTACCATTTTGTTGTAGCTCAGAGCAAATCTAGGTATTGCCATGGAAAGTCTTTACATAACTATAGAAGGCCTTGTGGTTGTCTTTGCTATCTTCTGCAATTCTGTTTTTATAGCTAGCTTTAGAGGATTTGACGAGGGATCTCAACTTTTTGTTGAGGTTGATAAGGGAGTTTTTCCAGTCTTGGGACTTCACCTTATTCCGCATCAGTTTCGTCCTTCTGTTGTAGAGTTTGTTTATGGCAGGGGACCACCAAACTGGCTTCCTTTTTTTGGAGGAGAGCATCTTGATTCCATTGGGTATCGTGAGATCCATGCATTTATATACGTGTTCATACAGTGCATTGGTGTATGATTCGGCAGTCATGCAACTATTCTCCATTTGTATGAGTGCCATAAAGTTAGCCACCTCTGTTTTTAGGAGCCCAAAATTAGCTTTGCAGAAGTTTTTCATGGTGGTTACATTTTCGGGGGGGGGGATTTCCAAGGTGATTAGTTTGTGGTCAGACCTAACCAGGGAGGAGCTGACTATCGGTGTAGAGCAATGGTTGCCCATGCTAGTAATGACCAGGTCAAGGATGTTGCTACCTCTACTGGGGGTAAGAACGAGCTGGTCCAGGGCACTGAAATTAATGAACTCCAGGAAACATTGGGCAAGTGTATTGGTACACGAGTAGTTTTCCCAGTTAATGGAGGGGTAGTTGAAGTTACCTAATATGACAGTGTTAGGTTGGACCCTAATATTCTCCAGGGTGCTTAGGAATGTGGAGTGTGAGTCTTAATTAACTGGCAGACTTAAAAAGAAAGAAACATCCTCATAACAACCTCAGATCAGTCAAATCACCATTCTTAACTTGCAACCTCCTTTCAGTAAACTCCCAGCACAGATTTTTTTTGTCCTATCAGCAACAAGGGAAAGAAAATCACTTGGCCCTTGCAGTGAAATTGCCCTTTACCGCAGTGTATTGCAATTTCAGAGTTGGTATGTTTAGGTAGGGGTGTGTGTGGGGGGGGGCGAAGCCCCCTATTTTGTAATGTTTGATATGGTGTGTCATGTTTGGTTGACCTATCAATTTTTTTCCTTAGGAAGAAAATCATGATCTGGCCATTTGCGGTAGTGATATTTCGATGTTGTGTGCCGCTGAAGCAGCATTCGGTGTTCTGCCATTTCGGCAACATAATATAGACCCCTCTGTATAAACTGAATTATGTAGTAGTAGTTATGATATTGTGACTTAAAAACATATTATTGACAAATAAACAAAGTTCAACAAAGAAATGCAGTATTCCTTTCTAAATATGACTCTGGCAGAGTAGCCAGTTATTCTCCTAGTTGCAGCGAAAGAAAACACTAGAACAGTTTCCCCTTCTTCCAGGCAATAATAAATCCAGATGGCATCTCTTCTCAAGAGTCAGGTACTTTTATTCATAGGGATACTCCCTGAATTGTTTTCCTTCTTACTTTTTGACTTTTAACTCCTATTAGCACCCTTTGCATACTCTCCTCAAAGTCCCAAGCCAGCTGTTCACTAAGGCACTCTGCTTTAAATACCCCTCTCTGCAGCTGCTCCTCATAACTAATAACATCTTTGTTTCTGGTGTAATATTTGTAAAT
Source organism: Protopterus annectens (assembly GCF_019279795.1). Lineage (NCBI taxonomy): Eukaryota > Metazoa > Chordata > Ceratodontiformes > Protopteridae > Protopterus > Protopterus annectens. Next base: position 1,493,689,933 of record NC_056746.1, read on the forward strand.
GGGCCATCCATCCCATGATATTTGACCATTCTATACTAGAACATTTAAAGCAAACAACTACCATTAGGATACATACCCATGCATATTGTAGCCATTGTAAATGTAAACTTGTTGTACTCTACATAATATAAGGCTGCTCCAGATTTAATGTTCTATTCTGTATGTGTAGCATACAAATAATTTGTAAATCAATTAAAGTTCTGACACCTGTCACTGACAACATAAGTGTAATTTCCCCAAAAGTAGAAAAAGTGCATTTTTGTGCACCTGTGTGTGAATCTATGTGTCAACATAACCACAGTGGAGTAGTTACTATAGACCATCGACCATAGAGTCTGCAATGGAAGGGCAGATTGCTTTTAGCCAAGACAATGTCTCCTAGGACAGTGACACTGTTTAAACAGCTGAAGCAGAAGAAAGAGAACTTTGAAGCATATCTTACCAAATTTGAACACTATGCCCATCAAGAGGGATAGGGCTGGGATCTTATCAACCCAGTTAACTCGAGAATAATTGCAAGCCTCCATGTAAGTAGAAAGCACTGATTACCAGTACAATGATGAAGTCAGAAAAAATTTCATTTCTGGACATTTATTCATAACAAAATAAGAAGGTCACAATTACATATTTTAAAGATTATTATTAATTTATGTTTAGGTCCTGAGGGTCAACATGATAAAGCTAAATTGATAGAGATGATACCAAATGACACATTCAAATAATCTTTACCTACAGCCTTAAGAGAGTGAGTGTGTGAAACTGACTCAAATTGCTGAGTCTAATTATGACGACTGCCAAAAAAGCAATTATTAGGAAATGGAAATCAAAGTCTAAACCAACTTTACCAGAACAGCCGAAATAGTAACGGTAATAAAATAACCGGAATTGGGATCTTTAGAAAAGGGTAGCAGCAAGTTACATAGGAAAAAATGTGGTGTGGATCAATACATGCAGAGGAGGACTAAGGTTTAAAAGATGGCAGGATTTGAGTGAACTATGTAATGGTTGGCTGACAATGACTGGGTATATAAGTGATATATAATGTTTGTAGCTATAATTGTCAGCATGGTTTGTAAGGTATAATGTTTGCAACTGAGATTGTGTCAGTATGGTTTATTTTCATTTATATAAATGTAAGATTGCCTGTGTCATACATGATAATTTAATAAAGATGTTTCTTGTTAAAAAAAAAAAAACTTCACATTTTACTATTGAAGTATAAAGACTGTTAATGCCATAAATCTATGCATGGAACTGATCGGTCTAAACCTGTAGTAAAACGCATGTCAAATGATAACAAGCAAAAAGGAACAGCTGTAGACATACTCTGTTTTAAATGTGGACAGATGTCATATAGATTTGGTACTAATTATAATAACACTTACACCCATGAAAATTATTACTTCTGAAAAGCATGCTACTAGTAATAATATGCCTATAAATATGACACATTGTTTGCTAAGATGATTGAAACTGCATCCTGTTACAGCGCTACTGCAAAATTGAGTTTATAGCACATAATCGAATCATGGAACATCGGACGCTCAAATGAGCGAATGTTCACATAATCAAATACTGTATTGTGGGGGGGGGGTACACCCCCACTAAATATACATTCCTACTCCGAGGTCGCACTACAGTGAGGAAAGGGCAAAAATCCCGATCTTCACTGTAGTGTGAAATAAATCCAGGAACTTCGATTATGTGAAAATTCGCTCATTTGAGCGTTCAGTGTTCTGCGATTCTCAGTTATGATATAGACCCTGCAAAATTAACCAACTGCAATATCTAAGCTAGTAGCAGAGAACTGCAAGAACTATTAGACAGAAGGAGTATGAAAATTAGAAAAGAGCACTATATATGCAAGAAGTAACAAAGTAGCAGAAGTGGTATGTATTTATAGTGATAAGTAACATTATCCCACTACTCAGATATAAACACAGATTGCTTTTTCAGAAGTTAATTCAGCTCATTGCTGTTGTTCAACACATGACATGATAACAGGCAAATATATTCCCCACTTTAAAAAGAGTTGTGAAAACAGTGGGAAGTAGGGAATTATTTTGACAGACAATCCCTGTTTGCATGGAGAAGGGAACCAAACAAGTAAAGAAACCTGCAGGCACACCTCTGCCTAACCTAGAAAATGGGGGGTGGATGCTATAAACAGACAAAGGTCATGGTGTACTGTTACAGGTTCTGTAAGTACAAACATCTTATTTATTTATTTTATTTTTATTTTACATTTGTTAACCGGGCTAGTCTGGCTGGATATATTTCCATTTTCAGCAGAGGCCCGAGGAGAAAAGCTCCACAAAGACATAATAACTATTACATAAGATGCAAAAGAGAGCAGCATACAAAGTATTCTATATCAGAACAATATTATACAAAGAGTCAAACTTATAATAGGCACAAATAAACAGTTGTACAAAAGTGTACTTATGGCTCTTTGAAAAGCAGAACACAGGCATACGTTATTTAAAATATTCAAACATTATAAGAAAGAAAAAGGGTGTTTAAGGACAGCTAAGTAAGTAGGATAGATTATATTAGAAATTTCTAGGAGTCTTCAGTAAACTGAGTAATATAATTAGGAATGAGAAGGATGAAGGAGAGGTAAGTGATAGAATAGTGAGAAAAAAAGTAGAAAGGTAGCAAAGATCACAGAGATCAAGGGGTAGTGGGATGAGCTAAAAAAGAAGGGTTCAGACAGGGTTAAGGCAGGGGGAGAGCCAGTGTAGAGTAAGGTGGAGTCTAAGTTTTTGTTGAAGAGGACAGGAGATAAAATAGAAGTTAGTTCAGTGGCCAATATGTTCCAGTGTTTACCCATGGAGTTAGAAACAGGGAGTCACCAGCAAGATTATTATTATTGGTGGCAGAGAGAGAGGAGAGTAGTGAGGGGAGAGAGGAGAGAGAGAGGTAAGAGTAGGTGAGGAGGTTAGAAAATGAAAGGAAGGTGTTTTGCAGATAAAAAGATTTGGATGATGATGAAGTTGAGAAAGAAGCAACATGTTTTGTAATTCAAGCCAGTGAATTTGTTGTAGGTTCAGGCAGTGATGTGTTCTGAATTGATTACCAGTAACAAATCTAGCTACTATTGTATGTAGTGGTCATAGGTCAGTTTAGTAAGATTAGTTTTCTTTAGGTTGGTGTAAATTGGTGAGGCATAGAGAAGAGTGGAGATGAGATGAGAGTGAGCTAAAGTAGCTTTGGCTGTTGGGGATATTCCTATATAGAGGAGACCAGTTTTTCTTTGTTTTTCTATGTTTTGATAGTGTTGTGATTGTTATGTGATAATCAAAGTAAGATTGTGTTATTGTCACACCTAGTAGTTTGGTAGAAGAGTCAGGGAGAGTAAGAGTATTAGAAATATAAGAGATAGAGAGTGAGGGGATCTGGGGGACCTGCAGTGGCTTTGAAGTTTTGTTTTTTTTTTGTTTTTAAGTAGTAGGCAGCGTTTAAGAACCAATGCTTCCACTAAATGGAATACATTTTGTGTAACATTTTGAAGCTCTGGTATGTTTTGCAGAGCAGATGAGTGTGGAGTCATCTGCATATTGTATGCATGTAGCTTGGGGAATAGCTAAATAATGATAGAGAAAGAAGAGGAGCAAAAGACAGACAAGCCTGGTGGGAGAGAGAGGGGAGAGGAGAGGAGAGGAGATTTTCCAGAGTACCGCTTTTTTTTTTGTTAGAAAAGATAGAGGGTGAACATGGGGATGGCATTTGGTCAAATAGCAAGTGATTCCAAGAAAAAGAGAGGAGAAGGTGATTGTGAATCTCAGCGTCAAAGCTTTAGATAGAAAAGTGCAGAAGAAAGGGTAAGATTTATTATTATTATTTTGTGTTTTAATAAAGAAAAAGAAAGGAGAGCAGTAGTAGTACTATGAAAAGGCCTGCTAGAAACACTTAAAGAAATAGGTCAATTCAAAATAAGAATAAATAAAATAATAATAAAATAGAGATTCCCTTCAAAACAAAAGGAGGCAGTATGAAGAACAGATTAAGTATTTGGTGGGGATGCTGACTGTAGATCAAAAATGCAGAAAAGTATAGCTGGAAACTGACTGATAGATAAGTATTTGTAAGTCAATAGTGAAAGCTTGAAAGGTGAATATTTTTTTCAGTTCCCCTGAATAATAAAATCTGTTATCTGCAAGACTAAGGAAACAGCATAATTCACAAAAAAAAAAAAAAGATTATTTATTTATTTATTTATTTATTTATTTATCCATCCTTTGTTGACAGGGTTAGTTCCATTAGGCTAGAAGCCTCTTTTCAAGGTGATATTTATACTACTAGGGGAAATTTAGCCTTACGTCAGGAAACTTTTCCCTACTCTTTTCAGAAGGTACTGAGGGACATATCATATTGCCTTAGTAGTCTGGCTTTAAACCAAATTATGAATGGGTAGGCTGCACATTTGGCCACACCTATGCAAAAAGATTGGTGGAAACAATGTCTAGACAAGCAGGAGAGAAAACACGCATTGCTGATGGTATCTCAGTAGAAGTTTGTAGACTTTATAAAGAAAAGACTGTTTCTTACTTTTTCATTCTATACAATAAGGTATTACAGGAAGGGGGAAAATTCCACCTTCCTGGAATAAGGTAATCACTGCAGTAATTCTTAAGTTAGGTAAATCTGGCAATTTCTTATCATCAAGTTTCTGTTGTGAGCCATAATAACAACCGATTTATGATTATACGGGCAGACTCTGTGACAAGATGAATTTGTTTTGTTTGATCTGGACTTGTTATGTACAGGCAGGCATTCAATAACATATTGAAGACACAAAGTCTGATGCATTTGACAGACCCTGAATAGAAATATTTAATATTTGATAATTTGTGAAGAAGGCCTTTTGAATGGGTGGAGAAGTATGATTGGACAAGAGTTTAGATGGTTGTAAAATCTGCTTAAGGCTTTGCTGACTTAATTATGGCTATCTATAGGGTTTCAGAAGCCAGAGTTAAGACACATTGAATCTGCCCTGTGTCCCATCTGCTTATGCTGTACGTTGAACCTGCAGCAGCTTGGATTAAACAAGCTATCTCACATGGCTATGGAATGTCAGAAGACAAGTTTAAGGTTTCCATTTTTGCTGATGATGTCTTGATATATCTAAAAATGCCATATGCTGATCTGCCATTCCTCTTCAGTGGTCAGGATGTATTTAGTAAATTCTCCCTAAAAAATTAACTCATTTACTCCAATGAAGCTCAGGAAGTTTGTACTGTAACTTCTAATGGGTGGATTGTAAGCCTTTTGACAGAATCAAATTATGTCCTTACATTTCAAATAAATGTTCATATCTCTAGAGCCATAGTGGTTATGAAATTATAGATGGCAAACTCTTCAGTACAAACTATTTTTATAGTGGTATTATTCTTTAGGTTCTAGGTCTTAAACTGAATTTTATAAGTCATAGTAAACACAGTAACTATTACATTTGTAATATTTTGTAAACGACTTACTCTCAGGAACCACTCAAGTTACACACCTACTGTCAGCAACATTTTATTCATCTAGCTGAGATCTTTCACAAGAGGCTAAGGAGTTCTGTCTGTGTTGCTTGGTATAGCAAACCGAAATACTGCCAGACCAGGTATCTGGAATTTTATAAATAATTGTATGCCACTTGAAAATATTAATATGATTTGTACAGAGATGTGACACTGCCAGCTCAGCTGTCTGGAATTTTGTAAATAATCATATGTCATTTGTGAATAGTGATATGATTCATAAGCTTGTCTTACAAAACAAATGTAAGAGAACTGTATGTTATGTACTAAGCTTCAAAAATGTAACTACAGTGTACCCTACTGGAAAAGAACATAAATGCATATAAGCTATATATCTGTGCAAATGTATGTTTTAATGGTAGAAGCTGGAACATACAGAGTTAACTTACAAAACTTTAGGTTCATAGGTAGGTACCTAGGTTAGGAAAATAAGCTGAAATTAAATGCATTATGATGTGCTATAAAAAGTTAGTTTCAGTGCAGCAAGCACACACAATGTCTACAGCTAGGGGGTTTTCTATTGTCTTGAATCAGAAATAATTACTAGGTTTCAAATGTAAATTGTTTTTTATTGCTCTGTTACTTTCTAGCAGATGCACATCTGACATATAAGTATTTTTGACACAGAGATGCTTCTGTTAATCTGGGAACTTAAGGCAGGTGACAGAGTGATGTCATCCAGCTGACCCAGCAGTAAGGTTTTGATATTCATTTGGGAACTCCCTCAGAGACTGGGCATTTTGTATTTGTCTTTGGACCTGGAAACATCCTCTCATCAGCACTTGCTTTGTTAATAGTAAGTAACCAGCATACAGTAATCTCTTTTAGATATAGATAGGAATACAGTACGGATTATTTTAGATGTCTTATGTATTTATTTGAGACTGTCCTGCAGTCTAAAATATTTCCTGTGATTTTGAACTCTGTAGCCACTGTGTTGAGTTATTGAGTATTGTCCTGTTCTATTATTATTTATTATTAAATATATTTAAACCTTGTAATTGTGGGTGGTTTGTTTAGCAATATTTATGCTCTGAGAGTACTTGCATATGTATTTGGTAACACTGTATAGGCCACTCTTAAATAGCCTTAGTCTTGGTCACACTTACCATTTGGATAATAGTAACATTACACAGTAGAATTGGTTACCCTTTGTAAGGGACTTACAGCCGCTGATAAAGAGCTGGTTGGTGGCAGTGATAACTACCTTGTAGTCTGGGCAGAAGGGGGCATAGCTAGTAAAGCTGTGCCAGCCTTTCCCAGGAGTGTGGAATATACACAGTTAACTTACAAAACTTTAAGAAAATAAGTTGAAATTAAGGGTTTTATGATGTTCTATAAAAAGTTGGTTTTGGTGCAAAAAAGCAGACACAATTTTGTATTTGTCTTTGGACCTGGAAACATCCTCTCATCAGTACTTGCCTTGCTAATAGTAAGTAACAGCACAGTCATCTCTCTTATATATAGATAGGAATACAGTACAGATTATTTTAGATGTTTTCTGTATTTATTTCAGAATGTCCTGCAAAGCTGTTTTAAAGTATTTCCTGTGATTCTGAACTCCGTAGTCAATCTGTTGAGTTATTGAATATTGTCTTGATCTTGTATTACCTACAATTAAATATATTTAAACCTTTGAGTTGTGGCTGATTTGTTTACAGATATTTAAACTCTTAGCGTACTTGCATGTGTATTTGGTGACACTATATAGGCCACTCCTAAATAGCCCTAGTCTTTGTCACACTTACCATTTGGATAATAGTAACATTACACAGTGGAATTGGTCACCCTTTGTAAGGGCCTTATAACAGCTGGTTGGTGGCAGTAATAACTACCTTTTAGTCTAGGCAGAAGGGGGGTTAGCTAGTAAAGCTGTGCCAGCCTTTCCCAGGAGTGTGTGTGTGTGCTTGTATATAAATCAAATCTCAAGTGTGTGTGTGTGTGTGTGTGTGTGTGTGTGTGTGTGTGTGTGTGTGTGTGTGTGTGTGTGTGTGTGTGTGCGTGTGTGTGTGTGTGTGTGTGTGTGTGAGCTACTTGGGCAGGAAAACAAAGCATTGGTCAGATGGAGAGGGTGCTGGAGGTTTTGGCTTGACTGCTTATCTGAGATCTTAACCCTATAGCTGCGCCAGTGGGGAGTCTTATTGGGGATCTAGAGAAAAAGGGAGAAATCAGCCCCAGACTGGCTGTGATCTCTGTGTGCTCTTAAGGGAAATTGTGTTTTACTGTGTGCGTACTTGTCATTCTCCCAATGTGTACACCCCTCACTGGTGCTAGTGATGAGGATTGAGGCTCCTTGATTATTGGGCCAGTGCAGGGGCATCACACTTGGTTGTTGAGATATTTAGAAAAATATGAATATTATAGCCATATAAATTAATAGCATAAAAACAACAGTTAATATCTCTTTACCTGCACTAGACAGATATCAAATATTAATGCAGTTGAATTTGGCATTGTGTAAGCCTTAAGATGAAATCTTTTAAAACCTTGTACATAGCATGGTTTTGAAATTATTGATGCAAACATGAATAAGCAATATAGAAGTTAACTGCAAATGTACCTGGAGGCATCACTCAGATGTAATGAGTTAATGTAAACAATACAAGGACAGTTGCATTGAGTTATGTACCCTCCAATAGCCTTACAAATCAGTGGGACTGTTTAATGGGAATCACCATTTATGAAGTACCAGACAGTTTGAATAGGTACTACAGCTGAGTGGTAGCTGATTAAATATATGCATACATACATGCATACAAATGTTTCAAGCACAGGCATTAAAGCCCTTGTAGCTTGCCAATATGCCAAAACACTTGCTCCCATAATAAATGTCCATGCTGCTCTTAAAAATATCTAAACTATTACTTGATTTAATGTAATTTGGTAGTCTATTCCAAGCATCAGCTACTCTGTCAGAGAACCAATTAGTACACTTCTCATTCCTATAGAATTTTCTACATAGGTTATCTAATGATTCTCCAGTACTTTTTGACAACCCCAAACATTCTCAGAGGTAGTTCTCCCTAAGTGCACTATATACCCGAATAAGATCTCTTAAATATCTGTAATAGACACTGTACAAGTTCAAATATTTTAGTCTTTCATAATAACTTAGATTTTCACATTCATGGATGCCCTTAGTATATTTCTGCTGTACTCTTTCCAGTTTATTCATGCTTGTTTTCCTACAGGGTTTCCATATTGTTATTCCATACTCATGTTTGGGTCTAATGTAACTAACAAACAATGACTTCATTATGTTTGATTTCCTAGACTTTATAAATCTTTTTTTACAACCTATAGTTCTATAACTATCATTAACCAATTAGTTGAAAAACTCATAGCTGAATCTACCCATATACCCAGGTCCTTAAATGAGTCTACAGTTTCAATCACTGTGTGCTGTATTAAATATTCACCTTTCAGTTTATGTCTCCCAAATCTCACATTTTTAGTTTTTCATGTATTTTTCAACATATTATTCTCCTGTGCCCAAATGGTCAATTTAGTCAAATTATTTTGTAGACATGCCTTATCTGTAACACTTGTAATCAGTTTAGCCAATTTCAGGTTGCCAGCATATAGACAGTAGAACACCTCAGATGAAAAGGTAAGGTCTGAAAGATACAATCTAAACAAGTAAGGGCCCAGTACAGAGCTCTGTGGGACACCTTGACTGTAACCAAGAATTTCACCTGTCCAGTTGGTGTGTGATACTTGCCATGTCCTATTTGTAAGCCTATCCATCGTATCAACAGTACATCAATACCTAGTTGTACTAATTTATTGATCAGTGTTTTGTGCATGACCCTGTCAAATGCTGAAATTAAATCTATATAAATCACAGCACAAATTTTCATTTATAGCTGTTAGTATATTGTCATAGAACATCATGTTACAGGTGGTAATAGATCTATTTTCAACATATGCATGCTGATATATGGTTTCAAGTCCCAACCTATCCAGTTCTGACAATAACTTATCTAGTATTACCTTCTTCATTATTTTTCCACAACATAAAAGTAGACTTAATGGTCTATATGATTCTGGGTTTGCCTTACTCCCCTTTCCCTTAAAGACAGGTTTAATAAGTGCATGTCTCCAATCTTGAGGAATCTCCCCATATTTATATGACCTAGTGAATAACAGATGTAATGGCAGTGTAAGTTCTTGCTTAAGTGTTCTCAGGTCATTGTTACTTCTTCCGTCTCCTCCCTGCACTTTGTTTGGATATAGTTTGCACAGTTCTTTTTCATTATAATCTAATTTGATTCCAGTATCTGGGGTTACCTGGATGTCACTAGGACAACTTACCACCCCTTTTGTGGAGCCAAGCTGTTTTGCATAAGATTTTGGAAATATATCTATAATCTGTTGTGTCTGAGAATAAATTTTAGAATCTGCACACATTTTATCAGTTTGTGTATCTTTACTCCTTCCACATCTTATGTAGCTATAAAAAGGTTTCATATTATGCTCAATATCTTTATATAAATTTTCTTAAAATTTTTTCTTGATCTTGTCTAACACTATGCTCAATCAGTTTGTCCAGCTCGTTTATTTCAGTTTTCAAAGTTGTAGTTTGACCTTTCTTCCATTTCTTATATTTTTTGTCTCTCACCTTAATCAGGTATCCTGTTCTTATGGAAATATACCCCCTTGATGCTGCGTGCCTAGATCCTGATGTTAAACATTTTTTTTTTTACTTTTTACACTCAAACAATTTCTCTTTCAAAACTTTCCACATTCCAGCTGCAGTTTTTCCACTGAATGCCTTACTCCAGTTAGTTTTATATAGTAACTGTTTTGCTTCCCTATAATCTGTAATTAACCTTCTGTGCATTGGCTTAGATTTCAGTTTGGCAGAATTATCTAGCAAAAATTAACCTTTATGGCCCCATGATCACTGCAAATCAATGGTGGTAAAACTTGACTTGAAGTTACAATAATTTCTTTGGGAACACAAACAATATCTAGTATATTCCATCCCCTGGTAGATTTTTTACAATCTGAAGCATTTGTTGTTCCTGAATATACTCTGTGAATAATTTCTTTACTAACGTTGTTGAATCAATATTATTCCAGTCTGTTTCTGGTAAATTGAAGTCCCCAGCTAATATTATTCTTCCCTCCTGTGTTTCATGTAAGAAATGTATAAATTCCTCTAGGTCATCTGCACTTGACTATGGTGGTCTGTACACTCCAATTGTTATATGTTCCAGGGTTGTCTTTATTGTCACAGTTACTCAGTCTATAGTATTGGTGTTATCATTGAACATGTAATAATCACAAGTCTCATAGCTATTTTTAATCCCTATCATAACACCTCCACCTGATTTTTTTTTGTTAGAATGTCTGTTACAGTAAAAACATTTATACCCTGACAGAACTGGTTTCCAGTCATTGTTCTTTAACCATGTTTCACAAATTATAACAACATCAATCTTGTGGGAACGTAGCAAATTTTCTAATAAAAAAAATATTATTAATGCTCCTAGCATAACAACCATCGGAGATGCATCAAATGTTGCTATCTTTGAACTGTTACATTTTTGACCTGGCAAAAGTCCTGATTAGTGTTTGGCAAATATTGCAAAATATCTGCTGCAAAAATTCTCTTCCCTGATCTAGACAAATGTACACCATCCTGTCTGAACATGTGTGCCCAAAAGAAGGCTTGGATGCTCTACACATTTCCATTTTTTCAAACAGGACATTTTTTCCATGTAGGTGTTTATCCAAAAAAATCTTTTCATTCACAGTGACCTGACTATCCTTTCTATAGGTGATTTGTGAAAAATATGTCCTAACACCATTACAAGCTATACTATCTAGAAGGGCTGTCAGTTCCCAACTAACAGATAGAGAATCTTTGTTGGTGACATCATTTGTACCAACATGAATAAAAACAGATCCATACTTCCTTACATTAAGGCATTCCAAGGTTTGTTTCACATCTTCTATTTTTGCTCCTGGTAAGCATAACACTACTCGATGTTCATTATCATCTTTGCAAATATAAGTATCACTTCCTCTAATAACTGAATCTCCAATTACAAGAATATCTTTGCTGACCATCTCTGAAGAATCTTCAGCTTCTAATACAGTCATTTCTGCTCTATCAATTGTTATGAAGGATAGATCTTCATCACTATTAGTCTTATTAATTCCACTGTTTTCATTGTGCATTACATTCTCATCCAGCTGGCATTGCAAATCCACAGCTTGAGCCATGTAGGCAACATCTGTATTTCTTTTCTTTTTTCTTACAGTAATATATGAGGATTTGACAAGCAGTAGATGTCAGGCACTTAGATTACAGCTAGTTAGGAGGGTATATGCATCACTTTTTGTGGTGCCACTGCTGTTGTATGCTGTTGAATGCTTCTAAGTTTTTTACGTCAGAGTTCTTAATCCATTCTTCCATCCTGTTAAGAATATTATAAGGGATTGCATTTATCAGGGTAGAAAATCTAGAGTGCCATGGGATAAATGTAGTGTCAGAAGAAGTGGATAGTTTAAATTTACCAGACCCACAGATATATTTTGAGTCTATTCACATGAGAATCGTATATTCTTTGATGATGTAGTCATATTCTGGTATATGAAAGCTGACTTTACTAACTAAGGTGACAGTCATTTGGCATTTGATAGTTATGATAAAGGGATATTATAGATGAAGAAAGGAAGTGTCATATAAGATAAAAAATTGCTGTTGATGCCCTATCTTTCTTCACTGCTCAAGAAGTACTGCCTTCGCTGGATCTGCTGTTGTTAACTGATATCATCAAGTGGGATGCCAGGGTGAGAATGGGTTGAGACGATGGCAGGACTATCAGACAAGACTGATCTTTTTGGAGCCAGTTTTTATGGTCAGGTGAGGAGGCTTCCTGGATTCAGGTCTCATCTAAATGTGAATACCAACAATGTTGAGATTGGAGTATGAGGGGACATTCTTCTCCAGTGGTGCTTCCATGATGCTAGAAGCAGAGAAAGTAATGCCCCTGAGCCCCTGACACAAGGACAGGTTAGTGGGGTATGTAAGGCCCTGAAGGAGAAGAAACTAGACACAGCAAATTATTAAAGGAGTGGTAAAGATTGTAGCATATAGACACAGATTCCTCTACATAGTCTTGGGTTTTTCCGTTATCGCCCCATCAAATATGCAACCAATTGAAGGAATTCAGGGATGGTTTGAATATTTGCATGAAAAGTTTTGCATAAATATTTTTATATGTCACATAGGTTAAGCATGAACTTCTGTACAGCAGATTGTATATGTTTGATGTACCAGGAAAAAGACTTGAGAACAAGGTTTGTTATGTTTAAAATTAGAAAACTGTTATAATGTGAGGTAATGTTGTTGGACTGCAATAAGCAATTGCAACCACTTTACAATAATAATCTACTTTTTAGTGTGATTACAGTTGTGAAAAAACATTAACTACAAGATGGAAGTCAAATATTTGCCATGTGTAGATAATGCAGCTCATTTAGTAGATTAGCTCAATCAAAAGCAGTCTAGAGTAAATTGAAGATTTTAGGGATTAAAGATGCAACATACATCTAAAACATACAACATATGTTCATTGATGAAGTAGTTGATGGCATATTTATGTTCTAATGTTAAACTGCACTTACCTTGCAGTAAGTAGACAACTTGGGAGTGAGGCTAAACCCGTATAGACTATTCAGATCCCACATTTATAAAGATTTAAATATATTTATATATTGTCAAAAGGTTGAACACGTTTGTTGCATCTGTTAATTATCAACACATACATATGTTTTATGAAATCTTGGTTTGTTCAGGTAAGTACATTGCTGATCCGTTTATTATAAACTTGTCAGCAGATTTGTTTTTCACATGTATAATAATGCTATATTTCATAGATAGACATTTATTTAACTACATTGGGATATTCACTAACTCTCAGATGAAATAAAGTGAATGGTTAGATGATGTGAAATGAGGCTGAGCACTTGTAATACAAACAGAACAATCTACCCAGCATTCGATATTGGTGATCATAATATCTTCCTTCACTTCTACTATACCTCTGTTCTCCGCTACTCTGTTACCAACTATCACTCTGCCTTATTTATTTATTTATTTATTTATTTATTTATTTAACATTTGTTGACTGGGAAAGTCCGACTAGGACAGAGCCTGTTTTCAGCAGAGGCCCAGGGAGAAGTGCTCCAGACTCATGTCTTTGGAATCTGGGAGGAAATTGAAGCACCCGGAGGAAACCCATGCGAATGCAGAGAAGACATGCAGACTCCAAATAGAAGGCACCCAACCGAGAATCAAACCAGAGAACTTCTTGCTGTGAGGTGACATTGTAAACTGCTGCACCACAGCACCACCCATCTTCACCCACCCCACCTTCTACCTATGCCTCTCTTAACTCATTTACCACTCATTTCATTGGTATCTCATGATTAAATCAATAATTTGCTTTCTACCCATTGTAAACTACTCAGTACTTTGTATTGTAACATCGATTCTACTGCACAGTTTTTTTTAACTATCCCTGGGATTCATGAAGCTTGTACCAGGTGCAGGCATAGCGTAGGTGGTATAACGCCAAATATGGCCACCGAGCAATTCAGATACGATCCAATTCCATGTGCACTACTGGCGTACGCCAGAACTGCGCAGCCCTCAGCTTAGGTATGCTAATCACCCCATGCGCAGTGTCACACCATGCAAATGAAAGCATATAGTGATTCATGAAGTGGTGCAGGCATAGCGTAAGCCCACGGAAATGTAAACCAAAAAACACAGTTTACATTTTCCCAAACAGAACATCGGAGCTATGGAAGTGGACCAGACTCATGTATTATAAAGTTAACATATGCCAATAGCTAAATACACAGCCAATGTCATAAGAAAAGACAACATTTAATGTCATGTCCACAGTAACGCACAGTACAACCGCAGGGCATGTGTGCGCAAACTGGAACACAAAGAAAATATATACAAATGTCATAAAATCGCAATGTAATACAAATCAGGATTTCACCATAATACGCAATGGTATGCATGGTACACCACAACCAAGGTGCAAGGGTTGCTAAGGGTCTGCAACAGTGTTCGGCACGGTAACTATGAATTAGTAGTCAATGCCATGCAAATGAGGCAGGTAATACTGAATCAAAAATGTCCCGCCGGATGAAGGATGTACCATATAGCACAGCACTATAACATCGAGGAGTGGCTCAGAGATGATACATGACATCAGCAGAGGGGTGTGCCACCGTAGCTGTAAGCACATTGCAGCAATGCAAATCTGGCCTGGCTGTTGCTAAGCAAAGCTGCAGGACAGGGGTGGGGAGGTAGGTATAGAATCGTTTAGCTGAGAGCACATATGGTGCCCGAAAGAGCATGTGTACGGGGATGAAAACGTGCCCGAAACCCGGTAAGTGGATGCACACGCCATGAACAATAGCACGAACAGGAAGGTCAGGGGAAGAAACGAAGGAAGTTCCGCAGTAGGGTAATTGGAGTACAACTGAGCAATTAACACCTTTCAACTCACAGCGGCCAATCAACGGCAGCTGACAAGTCTGCTTGCAGAAACCTGCAAAACAGGATAGGGGAGGCATTGGATTGCAAAGAAAGGAGGGGAGGCATTGGATTGCAAAGATAGAAGAACTGTCATAGCAGAGCAAAGCAAACCTACAGTAGACCGGCAATAGAACACATTACACAAGGTAAGCCAGGTCTAGGAAAGTACAAATGAAAGCAGGCTGCTGGATGTATGCCAGAAAATGGTTGGTGAAACATGCAGAAATGTAAAGGGAAGGGCAAGAGGTAATCCACAGCAGCCAAATGTAATTCAACACCAAAGGCACCACAATAGTAGTTCCTGTAGTAAAACACATAAGATACCCTGTAGCTACGATCGTACATACACACCCTATGACATCATCGGTGTTCACAGCACAATAGTATAAAGTGTGAAAGCACCCTACACACACCTGTGTATTCCCAAATACTGCACCATAGGTGTAAACACACGGGGAACTTTTTAAATGTACATGTTGGGAGCTGCCATAGCTGTGATTCATCACCATGTGTTAGAGACTGACGGTGTTGTGGAGGATGATGCCGACAACCACCGCAGGCCCCGGAGGAGAAGAAGAGTGTTCAGACCAAGGGTAACCTACCAGGGGCTACATGATCTTGAGATAGTAGAGCATTACAGAGACATCTTACAGCAAATAGTTGAGCTGTGCTGGCCAGGCCTGAGAACCAGAAACAACAGAGGGGAACTCATCCCAGTGGACACGAAGGTATGTGTAAGCTTGCGAATACTAGCCACAGGTACCTTTCAAAGGCCAACTGGAGATATAATGGGGATCTCACAGGCATCAGCATCCAGGGTACTACACCAGTTCCTGGATGCCATGTAACCATGTGCCAATGAGCATATATATTTCCCCTGAACTCAGGAGGAGTTGGCCAGCAATATGCGTCACTTCCACCGTGTGGCACACTACCCGGAGGTACTGGGTGTGACAGACTGCATGCACATACATATCAAGTCACTACCCAGTGAGCATGGTAGGTGCTACATAAACTGCAAGGGATTCCACTCCATCAACTGCCAGGTCATGTGCAGTGCCCAGGGTATTATCATGGATGTGTGTGCTGGCAGCCCTGGAAGCTACCATGACTCCCATATCTGCCATGCCTCACAGCTGTATCAGGTATTTGTCAGCGGGGACATCCCACATGGCCACCTTGTGGGGGATGCTGGCTATGCACTGGAGCCGTGGATGATGACTCCCATCAGAAATGCACACACACCCGTGCAAGAACGCCTTAATGAGGCACACGCACAAACCAAAATCATCAAAGAGCGTGTGTTCGGGATGCTGAAATCACGGTTCCATTGCTTGGACACATCTGGTGGAGCCTTGCAGTACTCTCCAGGCACGTGTGCCCACATCTTCATAGTATGTGCCATGCTACATAATATGATCCTGCGGAAACAGCTGCAGAAGGGACAAAATGGTGAAGGCCCTCATAGCCCACCACAATTGCCAAGGCCATCACAGGCACAGAGGGATCCAGACCACGAACACACTGTGCCAGCCACATAGGCAGACGGAGGCATGCCCAATATGCCTACGCCTTGGCAAAGAGGGAACGTATAGCACATACTCTGACAGTGTAGGCACCTGTGGACTGACACACCTCTCCACCTGCACACACAGTAAAATGGATGGCACACACACACGACCACCTGTAAATTGTAATGTATAGGTGGCCCACTGTGTGAATCCTACATAGGCAGCCCTCAAACATTGTACACACAACAGCTATTGGAACACGGAATGTTAACACCTGAACAGTACATGCGCCTATCAGCATATGTTGGTGCTGTGTGTATAGGTTCCCAGGTACATTGGTAGGTACACGCCCAATTGTCAGAGGCCATACACGAAACGAGGCAAACAGTGTTTGCTGTCGCCACAACATCAAGTAACCAACTGTCGCTTAGTGGAGCAGAGGCAATCGCAGGATCACATGTGTGTAAGCACTGTTCTGCACACACTCTGCACGGATTCCCTGCTGCGTTAATGAGGGGCTCCACATAATGTCATCATGGATGTTGTGTCAAGGCATGGGGTGTACCCATGACAGGTATTTGTCACCCCAGCATGCTCCACCTATGGTCGTTTGAAGGTGTAGCACATTATCGTGTGTGGCTCACTGTGATATACATACCCAGTGCTGGAGCACATCCAGTAAACATCACATGGACATACCATTAACTGGACTCATCAATATGTAAACTAACTGAGTTACCCATGTGAGTGCAGTATGGAGTAACAGCCATAGTATACTCCACATACAAAATGCCATAACACATGTACAAATCCCAGATGGCCAAGTGGTAAATGCAGTTACCGTCGTGCATGTTCTCAGTCTCACGTCCTGCAAGGGATGTAACATAATCCCGAAGGCACGAGTAATGCATGTCGGATGCAGGTCAACAGATCATGTTTAGCACACATTAGCAGGAATATGCATTGCCCACTGCTGGTAAGCGTTGTTTAAATATGACTATACGGATATTTGCGAAACAGGGCTAAGCTTCACCGAATATCGTGCAGATCACAGTCAATGATGTCCAGAACAGGTGAAACCAGCATTATTCACCCCTGTACTAATAGCACCTGCTCTGAAGGGTAAAATGACCACTGCCAGGAGTAGAACATGCAATCATGTATACAATCACCTAACACTATGGTAGCCAAGATGTACCTAAGGTAGGGTTGCCACCTTTTCAAATGACCAATGTGGGACATACGTCAGATTTCTGCAGGCTGACACATACACCCGGCCAGTACAAAAATCAGAACTTCACTTTTTTGCCTAGATAAAAGCTTATTCTTGTAATGTTTTAGTTACTTATTCTGTTTCTTATAACATTTAGGTGGTTCAGATAACTGTTTTATGCAACCATTACATAAACTATAGGAAATAAGTTTGTCCTAAAATCTCAGGACATTTGCCATTTTTACAAATATTTTGCAGGACACAACTGTCCAAAGAGGGACCATCCCTCGCAAAGTGGGACAGGTGGTAACCCTAACCTATGGCAGGTGTGTAATATGACAGGTACAGACACAAACGTGCGGAGTCCAGGAAACAGTATACACCGACAAGTACACAATGAAGGGTGTAGTTTGCCTGTCACTTTCCCTGTCAGATATATATATATATATATATATATATATATATATATATATATACATATATATATAAAATACAGATAGAAAGGGCGATAGAGTGATATATGTTGATATATACGGATTCACCGATATCAACGACATTCATAAAACCTTGGAGGTACAAATAAATAGGATACCGCCAACTGTGGAATGTGTCACATACTGACACGTGTAACCACGAGGCCGAAAGACCGAAAGTACACAGTACCAGAACAGTAGAACCATGAGTAATATTATGATGATATGAAGGGACATTTAGTTACCGCTGCCGGTGTTGTGGTCCACGTAGGTACTGAGTTCAACTGTGTTTGTGAGTGCTGCAGTCTGTGTATGTGTGTGTTGAGGGTGCCGTGTGTGTTTCCGTGTGACTGTAATGTGTGTGTGTGTGTGTGTCTCCGCATCGTGTGTCTGTTAGTGCCAACTCGGAGGTAGGTCAATATGGTAGGTGTGGGTATAGCTAGCCGTAGGCATACGGTTACCACCTGTCCCACATTAGGAGGGACAGCCCCTCCCTGGGCAGTTGTGTCCTGACATAAAACATTACAAAGGGCAACTGTCCGAGATTGTAGGACATTATTATGTCCTATATATTATGTAATAGTTGCATGAAATAGTTATGCCTGTATGTAAGAAACGTAAATGTTACATGCAATATGATAAGTAGCCAAAGTCCCACAACAATAAGTATGTATTGAGGATAAAAGCATGTGCTATCCTGTGTACTGACCGTAGCTATATGTCGGCCTGTAAACATCGAATTGTGTCCTGCAAGTGTCCAACAATGACCATATGAAAAGGTGGCAACCCATGCCAAAGTGGTTCTGTCACCAACACAACTGCAATGACTGCAAATATCTGGGACAGAAATACATGGGATAGCTGTCATTTAGAAATATCCCTTTACATATCGCTGTAATTCCAGAGGTATGGAAGTATCAACCTCACCTGCATACTATATAGAAACCAATTAACAATGGCCCAATGTATAATCCCGTAACATAAGTCTACTAACTGATAGCTCTTTAATTAGGGAAGGAGCCCACATACATATATATGGAATATGTAGAAATGCAAGCCCCACAAACCTGTATATGCTACATACACCCACCTACATCCCCCACACCAGAAATTATAGCAATACAGACTGTAATTACAGCACAAACATCCAGTCAGTCAATTACATCTGCAGAAGCATTAACATACCTTGTGAGAGACACATTTAAAGGAGCCATGCAAAATTGTAGCCGTCATATAATGGAACAAATGGCGATGTTACAGGTTTTGTTTGCAATAGTCCGTTATCAGATGGTTGGGATGACAGGTACACTCACATGTAGAATCACATACTCTAGCCATCACACACAATCCACAGGGGACATGAATCCAAACTATACGTGTCTCTACACATAGCAGTTGCAATTACACACAACAAAACACAAAACCGTCTCCCCGAAGGTAGGGCAAATAGGCAACGCCCAAGTGGAGATTTCAATTATACCCCACTGTTGCCGCGTAATTGGCGAATGGAGTAGCTGCACAGCTGATGTGCAAGTAATAAGTCACTCAGGAACACCAATTGGCGGCAGGAAACCACATGTTACAGGTATCGACATATATAAGGATGACTTGCCAGACATTCAAACTGTATGCTCATACCACAGAACTGTTTAAACAGTGTAAGAGAGATAGAGACGAAAGTCTGGAACGATAATAAGGTATGTAGAATACTCGGTATGTAAGTGTATGTATAGCACGCTTTGTTTTAATTATGTTAGTGTATGTATAACCTGGTTTGCATTAATTAAAAGTGTCTGCAATGCATACATTGGGAAAAGGTATTTATGTAGTGATGTCTTGCTGAGCATACTAACGCTTGTAGAAATTGTGCGTCCAGCAGGGGGCCACAAGGTAAACATCACAGACACCACAAGGGATGCTACATGAGGGCTTTAAACAGAACAATTCCATACCACCCACCGTCAGTGGTAGGGTATGTTCAACAAGTACGTGCCATAGCAGGGATAGTATATGCTGATATACTGTCACAGTAGGCATGTGTATGGGCATATAACGACAATGACATGTCTAAGGTGGTCCCGCTGTGCAAGTATGCTTTGCATTATTAAATACTATGTAAAATATGTATAATGTATAGTATTGTAGGTAGATATGTCAGATTGCAGGTAGATATGTCAGATATGCTACACAGCATAACAGGCATATCATGCATACCAAAGGTATCGTCTATTGGCATGTATATTGTACAATAACAGGATACATATGGCTTGTAGTCATGGGACATTGTCATAGCATAATAGCTAATCTAAATGGAAGGGCTACTCAAGTAACCATGCACAAAGGACATGTAACAGCTTCACAGGTTCATAGTGGGGTGCTATGCAGTCTGGCAAGTCTATGTGTAAGCACAACTACAGTGTCCACACCAGTGGTACCTCTCTAGGGTAGTGTCCTGTGAACAGCAGAGCCATGTGTTACCTGCACCTCTACACAGTACAGCCACTGCAGTGATCCCTGGCGTACATGTGTCTCCCATCCACCAAGTGAGGTATCACATGAACAGTGCTACTGAGTGTCCCTGCGTGATGTACATAGGAATCATGTTCCAAAGCATGGTGAGTGTCCGGTTTGGGAATGTAACCCCCAAGCACATCCCACTCATCATTACGTGTGTGCACATATCCATGAGCATGTTGCTCACAGTGGCTTTTGCTTATGTCGAGTATATGTATGTGGAGTATATCCATTAATATTGTTGTGGACATGGGCCCTGTCTGTTCAGCAGAGGTCACCCCTGTGTATGTAGTATGCAAATGTGTACAGACGTGGTGTCCGTAGTTCAGCCACATACTTTAACTGTCGGAGCTCAATAAATGTCATGGCGGGTTAATGTTGTGTTATGTAAAGCCGTAGCTGTTGTGTAAGGTACACCCTAAATGGGGTGTTGTACCCTTGAATGTGTGTATACGTCTGGAGTTCAGAGGTACAATGGGTGTCTATGTACCAGCAACACACCCAGTACAGATAAGTGTGGCCACGTAGAAGAATATCCACGCCACAGTAGCAATATGGTTATCACAGGAGTGGGTGCGACATACGTGTGTACTATGAACACGTACAATGTGACATGTATGTAAGGGACTACCACCTATGTGATAGTCAGTGGGTGAATGGTGTAATGCAAAGGGGATGTTCATGCACCTTGTGTCATGCAGCTTGAGGCCATGATATTGATATCAGGTATCCGTCACAGTGACACTCTTATGGATGGAGTCAGTATCAGCTGGTGGATCAATCATGACACTGTGTATGCAGTGGTCTGTAAAGCTAGGCAGAGAAAGTCCCTCTGTGCTAGCCTGTACCTCAGGGAAGCATATACCGAACATGAGGGGCCCTATGACTGAGGACTGTGGTATGCCAAGTGTAACTGAAATACAGTAGGTACTATGGTATGCTACCCTCATTATGTGTGTCCTGTCCATGAGCCACTTTGCATAACATCCTGAGACACAGGGTTCGATGTGCAGGTGGATGTGTATGTTGTCAATACCAGAATGGAGAACGGTGCTGAAAGGCAATGAGAGGACAATGTAGGCTGTGTAGACCCGCGTACCATCATCAACTACCCTAGTAACTGTATGAAAGGAGTCCACCAGGTCTAGGAGCTATGCTGTGGCCCTAACAAGTCCAACCTGGGTGGCATTAAAGGACCGGAGCCCAACAATATCTCTGTGAATGACGTCCATGATGATGTGCCCCATAGCCATGCAGAACAGTCCAGTCAGATGTAGGGCAATAGTCCCACTCGTGCATTATGGCGCCACCTGTGTGGTGTGTGATAACTGTTGCTGTGTGCCATTCAGGGGCCACAATGTCTGATATAAGGCTATTACTGAATATGGTGGCCTAGTGGGGAGACATGTCGTTCAGAGATTTGTGGACATCACAGCCTGGGATTTTGGATGGTCACATGGGGCCAGTGTCCCAGGACATATAGAGTGCAGGTTAGTACTGTGTAGGTGTGACCGCAGGGACACTGCAATGTTCCTGCATGGATTGTGGCCCTGTAGGGAGTGAGAGGATGTAATGTTAGCATTGAATCCATCCGCCAGCATGTTGCCAACATCACCTGGTTCTGTAATGTTCCTGAGTAACTGTTGTATGTGAGAGCAGATGTGGGTATTGCCATTGACTACTGACATACCACCATAATGCCTTGTGGTACACCCCGGAATATGTCACAGTAATGTTTACATAGCTAGTTTTGGAGTATGTGATGAGGGATCACGTGGCCCTACTGAGGCTGACCAGTGAGCTACCCCACCCATGGGATTGTACACTACTGTGCAACAGGCTCCACCTGTTGTTGTAAATTATGTCCATGGAACTGGACCTCCAGAGTGGCGTCTGTTATCTGGTGGGTAACATCATGGTACTGTGTGGAATAGCATGATCCATGCAGTCGTGTACATGCTAATGAAGTGCACTGGGGTATGTGTCAGCATTTGTATGTGCATTGTCCATCTGCACGGGTGTCATGACATTAACTACCACTGTCATAAGACATCTGTAGTAGGTGTTGTAGTACTCATGTACTGTGTATGCCGTGAAGGGTGTGATGCCGGGATGTGGCTAACAAGGGTGATTAGCATATGTTCGGAATCCACCAATGAGAGGATAACCCCAGGTGTGGAACACCAGTCACATGTTGGTAGTGTCCATGTCAAGGATAATGTTGGTCTTGGAGGTGGTGTGTATGGGTTGATCCAGCTGAGTGGAGGTTATGAATCACGGACAGCGTTGGCCTAATGTGTCAGTACATGAGTGGCTATCCCAGTTAAGTGTGGGGTAGTGTCAGTCTCACATCAGTAGTATCTGTCTGAGCCCTACTGTCCAGTACACCAACAAATGAGGTCTGGTAACCGTGGGGTATGTTGTTGAGTCTGTAGCTTGTTACAATGTGTATAGCAGTTCTGGACACAGTTAGTTGCACGTGGAGCACCTCTGATGGATTGTGCTAAGTAACTACCCAGGATGTGTGTACAACATAGTGGAATATGGGAACACCTCAGCCGTGGGTGTGCCGGTCCAGGTACATGCCTGAAAGGTATGGTCTGTGTATAACCTATCATTGCAGGTGTGCTCTGCAGAGCCTAGAGGCAGGTCCCAGTCACTGCAGAGATATTAAAGTGGTGCATTATAAGGAGTGCCTTGCCTGCGTGCATCAGAGATGAAGATGTCAAGCATTGCGTCACATGACCCCATGTTTTGCTTGCCAGTTCCCATTCTGGTGGTGAATGGAAACTGTGCAAGATAGGCAGTATAGAAGCAGCAAGAGCCGTACATGTGATCTGTATTCCCAGGGCTGACATGTGCAGGTCATCTGTGCCAAAACATCGTGTTGTTTGACCATGTCGGTCAAAGCGGACAGATACCAGATGCCTGTGGAATGACAGCAGAAGCATAGGCAACTGTTGAAGTAACACAGTCAGATGTTGTACAGTGGTATCAGGTCCGGATGAATGCATAATGCTCCCCAGGGCTTGGGCTACAAGACTGGTGAGCTATTGCATGTTCCTGCACACGCAGTCTGTGAAGTTGCATCTCAGTTCAGTCACACTAACATGGAGAATGACAGTCACATTGTACCTGGTGAGGTGTGGCATGGGTGCATAGGTTATGTTGCAGAACCAGTTACCCGACAGCGAGATGTAAGCGACTGTCACCTTGTGTAGCCTGCTGAGTGGAACAGCAGTATGACCGCCTACAGAGTCACCTATGACAGGTGTGTTGTGTATGTTATAACACCCTACTGGCTGTAAGTGATGGGCACACATGAGTCTGTGGGCTATAAGTTGTTGTTGTTGTGTTTGGTGATGGGGGCTGCCTTTGGTGCCTACACAGAGTATGGAGAGGTACTGCACAAGTTGTCCTCGTATGTGTGGCCTGTGGTGGAGATCTTGTGAGACTATGTGATGAGTGGGGTGTGTTGTGAATGTTACACATTCCCACATGAGTGTCAGGTGCAGTCAGGGTTGGTGACAGCATTACCCCCAGCAGGGCTGCATATGTGCATCCCCCACAGGCTGTAGTGTCGTATGCTGGGAGGTGAGCATTGACTGTGTACATGAGACAATTGCTCTATTGCCACATGTACGACATATTCATCATATAGACAGGCAATAGCACTGGTACGTGACAGTTGGACATGCCTGTATATACAACCATTTCTCACAAGATATGTGAGTTATGTGTGTACAACAGCTGTTGTACTGTAAGCAAGCTGGAAATGTAAGGACAGACAGTGTACCTGTGAGAAATTGTGTGGAATGGGTTCTATATTAATCAGTAGCTCATGATGTGCTCACAAGTTCTGAACAAGTGCTGAGCATGAACATACAATACAGATAGGGTGTTGGATAATATCAACCCACAAGTGATGACGACAGTCATAATTGGTGGCACTGCACTATAACCCTGCTGAGTATGGTCTGCAAGTCCATGAACCATTATCATTGTAGATGTTAGCAGTACAGATGTACATGACAGTACGGATGTTTGACTACATATACCTTTGTATGTCACAGGAGTGTTCTACCAGTGGCCTGTTGAGAGAAACACAACTACAAAAGGTGCCAGAGTGACATGTGCATATCACACCAGTGCCAGCTACAGTAAAACAGGGTTAATGTGTTGTACTCCACCATCATTGTAGCCCATACCACAAAGACAAATGTCAGGCATCTGTGTATGTAAGGATGTGAATGGCCATGACCTATGAGCAATAGCTGTCTCAGTGTTGTGAACAATATACAGAATGGGCTGTGTGGGTGAAGTGTGTGACATATGTGCACATTCTGATGGATGATATCAGCATTGTCACCGCTAGGTGAATATCCCTGTACCCATTAACTACCATCTAGGCTGTGGTCAACATTATGGACACTGTGTAAGGGATGGTGCTGTGCAGTACACCTCCCTGAGTTGGTGACGTCTCCAGACCCCTTAGGTAGTCATAAGAGGTACCCATGTCATGACAGGGTGCCATCCATGAGCACGGAAATTATTGGACAGGAATACACAGCACTCGGGTGACCAATATTATTTATTTATTTATTTCCAGTTTGATAACCAGGGAAGTCCACTGGGCCCAAAAGCCTGTTTTCAGTGGAGGCCCGGGGAGAAAAGCTCCATATTACAAAGCACATTGCACACTTAAAGCTTCATATTCCTAAAACATTGCACACTTAATAATTTGCAAACAAGTAAAAATAACATTTTATACAATTGTATTGTTAGCATAGAAGAAAAAAAATATATACATAGATATGAAATGCACATGAAGTAAATCAGAGGAGAAATGTAGGAAAAAGGAGGTGCAAAGAATTTAAAGGAGAAGAGATGACAGGAGGAGGATAAAAAGGAACAGTTAGACAAAGATTCATTTTATGTTTAAGGTGAAAGATACAGCTTATGGAAATGGTAAAAGATACAGTTGCAAGAATAGGCATATAGGCAGTGGGGAGGTGAGGATATAAAATAATTTACATAGAGTTTAAACAGGGGGAAAAGGAGATAAAGAAGTAGAGGGTGGGATGCTGAGGAAAGTGTTGGAAGAAGAGGGACAGGAGGGGGAATATTGAAACTGGGATGTAATAGGATCTAGGTAGGAAGTATACAATTACATTTCCAGTTTTGGGAGAGGTGAGAATGATCACATATCACCTTTAAGGGGTATTGGCCATGTGTGGATGGGCGATACCAGCCTTCACAATCCTCACCTCCACTATGCAGCATGCTGTCTACCATGCATAAAGACATTTGCTGCACTATGATGTTGGACATGCTACATGTCCATATCCTGATCTGAAAGACATACATCATGGGCAGCCACCATCCTACTACTCATATTGCCACATGCTGGACAGATCCCTGTGCCATACATGTGACATACTCCTGCCATACCATGCAACCCTGTCAATCAAAGCTGCACATGTCATCCCTGTCATACATGGTGTGATGGCCGCATGGTAGATGTAGTATCAACTGTCTGGATCAGTAATGTGGCACTGATGCACCTCGCGGTGGCATAATGGCTGTCGGATACAGCTAGGAAACCTTGCCCGTACATGCTATAGTTGATAACCATCCCTACGAATGACGTCCGACTAGCCATTGTCCTATGTCTATCACATGTGCAACACAGCCGATCCGTGGCAGGATGTTGAACAGCTGTACAGTGCTGTGTAGATGTATATGGCAAAACATATGCATGTAAAGGTTTCCAAGCGTATGTGTGCATTGTCACTGCTCAATTACATTAAGGCTGTGTATGTGCTGATATGTGACATATACACAGCATCAAGGCCAACAGCATTACCGAGGACACATCCAGGCATGTGCAGATAGGTAAGAACACCAGTGCAGGCAAACAGACATGCCCACATCAAGACAGCATTCACATGGAGTACGAACAATATAATGAGGTGACACACATATATGGTGATGATATCCAATGCATAATGGGTGTTACATGTGTGTGACACAAACATGTCAGTCATGTCAGTGTCATGATGATTTGCAAAGATAACTGTGCAGATGTACTAGATTTAATATAAATGTATGTGCAGCAGTATCTCTGTACATCTCTGAAACTGTGACCTGTCACCATCATTATGTCTTACAGATAATGCCTCGTACACACCTGCCAGCATACAGCCACCAGGAGGATGATGTCCTCATCCTGTACCTCCATGAGAACTATGAGGTGTTGTTCAGCCATGTGCCACAGCATGCCCAGCAGCGGGACGACCTGTGGCAGGATCTTCGCAGGAGGGTGAACGATGTGGGTGGCCATAACCGCGCCTACCAGCAGGTGCGCAGACACTGCACGGACTTGATATAACATACAAAACAGCTTGCCACTGCAATTGCCAGGGAACAAGGTGGAACAGGTGGTGGGCCACCAACCCAGCCCCTACTCACACAAACCGAGGAGCTACTGGCCAGTCTGCGGACACCCTCAGAACAGCATCCACAAACACTAGCTGCCATCGTGGAGGTGGGTGTCTCCCAACCAATGAGCCTGGAGTTGCCTGCTAAGTCAGTACTGCACATATGGCTATTATATCCCATTTAGTTGCATGTGTCACTGTACATTATGTAATGTAACAACATGTGCAAGGTATGTGGACACACATGCTGCATACTACAGTATGCTACCCTGTGTATGCACACATGTGCATACTATATGCTATTGTTCAGGCGACTATGTTAACATGCACAGTGCACCCTGTGGCTGTCATTGAGTCATGGATAATGTTCGTACTGCTGTGTCACCCCTACACAGGTACCTCTGGCGTGCCGCACAGACATGAGTTCGTTGCAGGTGAGACTGTCATCAGTATCAGGTATATGAAAGCATAGATCCATTTGCCATGTGGCCAGTTATCACTTGTACACTTGATTTTCGTTCCAGTCATGATATACAGGTCACATCACCCATCATTCACACAGGCCACCCATGTGCAATATATACAAATGAAATGATACATCGACATAAAACCACAGTATTTGTCATTGCTACATGTGTGGACAGCTGTACATACAATGGTGGAGGTGTTCTACAATGGAGGCATATGTACTATACATTGGAACAACACGTGTGGTACGCAAACAGTACCACACAGTGAGCAGCCCATAGGAGTTACCATTGTGTTATATGCCCCTGCAATGGGTGCACACATTGTGATGTGCCATCTGACATGTCCCAGACACGTAGTGTTTTGGCTGCAATATTGTCACACTATCCCATAACCCATACCCCACATACCAAACATACAACCCGTTGTCTGCATAGCCCTGTGGATGGTGACATATCTGACATCTATGGGTGTATGTCATATGGGACAACACAGACATGTGTGATAGACAGTCATCACACACATTTGTCCAACACATGTGCACACATGGCCATGGGGGATGGCCAGAGACATGTAGCCACACAGTAGATGTGATGTGTATACACCCTGTTTCACATTGTCCACACATGGTCCAATTATAGCCTTAGTTGACTGATTATACAGTTGATGTGGTACACTGGACATCCTAAAAGCCTGTGCACAGCTAGTGGAGGTGTCACTGATGTCTACCATATAAGATGTGTTGAACATCACGACTGTGTCATAGCATGACAGTAGTCACCTGTACAGCTTCCACAGACATTGACACCACATCAGGCCACAGATACTGTACGTTTCCCTTGCTGCTGTAGGACATCACCGTTAGCTGTGCACCTTGTGTATGTGGTACGTGGGACATGGTGAATTGACAAGTCTGCTATGTGTGGACATGGTTGCCAGGCAGCTAAGACTCTGTAGTAATTGTGCAGGGGTGTCAACTGCAGGTCCTCCAGTGACCTGTCACATGACACAGCATGGTTTGGTGTGTATACACCTCAGCATTGTGGGTCACAATCCACAGTTATGTCATGGGTATGCATGCAGTTATGGCTATGCAATGTGTACATATTATGCACTGTATAGCAATATAGACACCTCATGATGCCATGCAATGGCACAGTGTCTGTACTTCACACTGTATAGCAATGTAGACGGCTCACAATACTCTTCCATGCTCATGCACATTTGCTAAACATGCATTCTATCTGTAGGGCATACAGACAACACTGCAATGTGATGCCCATTACGACGCTGTACATGTGTCAGGACACCATTGTGTCAGACATGTATGCATGTTAATGCACACGTCAGCGGATTACATGTCAAGGTCATGTCAGCCATGTGTACTGTTATCCTGTTCTGGTCCACATGGTGTATCATGGGGATGCATGCATACTACCATGATTGTGTGAACTGCATGGCTACTGATATGACACCTGCTTTCTGTAGTGTGCACCCCAGGGAGGTATGGTAACTAACACTATTAATGTCTGAGCTGCATGCCGTCTGCTGTATCACAGGCATCAAATCGCATCAAATGCATGGTGTGTGTGTGTGTGTGTGTGTGTGTGTGTGTGTGTGTGTGTGTGTGTGTGTGTGTGTGTGTGTGTGTGTGTGTGTGTGTGTGTGTGTGTGTGTGTGTGTGTGTGTGTGTGTGTGTGTGTGTGTGTGTGTGTCTATTGTAATTTAGTCTTTCTTTGCATTCACAGGTGATGTAGGTGTGTTACCCTCCTGCGGTCTATCTGATGTTAGTGTCCCCACAGATACTAGCAGTGATGAACATATGCATGAGGTACAGGCAGGGTTGTCAGGGGCTGAATCTTTGCCAATGGTTGCCATCCCAGCTATGTTCCCCTCTTCCCCGCACACAGTTCTGCTGCCAACACATACCACATCACCAGTGGCCATAGAGGAAGGACAGTCAGCGTCTGTTAGCATGGAACAGGAACATGTAGTGGCTACAGAAGGTGTGTCTCCACACCATGGTGTCATTGTAATGACAGCAGGTGTGCCACACAGGCATGCGACCGGTGCTGCTCCTAGGAGGACCTCTGGCAGACATGCACCTGCAGGATAGAGCTCAGCAGCTGGTATCACCAGACGCATGTTCCAGACTGTAATGGCGGCACAGGCACGTGCTGAATTTCAGAACAGAGAAGGGCAGAGGCTGCAGAGGGCTGCTATCCGTACCCTAAACAACAACATCCAGGCATTGGCAAATGCTCAACAGCAGATTGCTGATGTTCTGGATAGGTGATTGGGTGACATGGTTGGAATCCTAGACCATGGCATGGCAATCCGTGAGCGTGAGCTGTCTGTGCTGGAACATCTGGTAGGAGTGAGGCGTAGGCCACGTGGACATAGACCAGCTACACCACCTAGTGCAGGTTAACGTGAGCATGCCACCTCACATGCCCGCTCCCATAGTGCCAGTTGCAGTAGCAGTGCAGCTCGAGCTGCGCTGTCCACACCAGGACACAGCAGGCCACATGGACATGGTCCTGGACATTCCCAGCTGGGACACGGTTCCAGTGGACGTTTCATTGGACAGTAGGCAATCTGTACCTCCACCTGGTAGTGCCCATGCAACCCCTGGCAGGCACAGGTCATGTGGCTGAGGCCGGACACAGTAAGCTGTACAACCTGGTCTGTACAATCTGGAGCTGTCAATAATACACCTGTGTAGGCCTCACAAAAGGCAGAACTGTGTGCACACATACACGCACACAGCAAACACATCTGTAGGGCATCCCAACACCCACATGCATAATGAACAGAAATGTCCAATCATGTCACCGGCCCTTACACAAACACATGATGTCATCCATTGGTGCAGCCTATGCCCCTGGCAAACATTATCACCCTGTGCATATGATGAAGCCTGTGCCACATCCATGTAATCCACACCATTGGTGCAGGGACATGCTCAAATGGTCTGATGCACAGTGTCAACAGAATAGTGAGAGAAGTGTGTATAACATTAGTTGTGTATGAATAGTGAGAGAAGTGTATATTACATTAGTTGTGTAAGAATAGTGAGAGAAGTGTATATTACATTAGTTGTGTACTGTTAACATGCATGAGACATACCATGTAGTACAGGTTTAGCATGCATTGTTATATCTTCAAAGTATGTGTCTTGGTAACAACAGTAACAGCATGTTGGTAATGATGCCCTGGTTCCCTCCTTATGGTCTACTTGTATGTGCCTACAGGTAGTAGTCTTTGCAGTCTCCCATGTGTAACTGTGGAGTACTCACAGGCACGTATGGTAATATCAGCATGCTATACGTAGCCCCAACCTGACTGTTGGAAAGGCTAACATACCACAGATGTCCACACATATACTGATCCAGACGCATGTGGGCAGTTTAATAGGCTACAGTGGCTAGAGACGTGACATCCATACCAGGCCACATCACAGGTATGTTGACACGGTGCAGGGTTGTACACAGTGGTCTGGCCATTGCTAATGTTAGAGGTCACCTGATAGCATGAGGCCTCACTGTGTAGCAGTCATACCCTGTCACATTACAGGAACATGCACACACTCACGGGGTCAACAACACTATAACGCACACCCCAAAGTGTTGAGGTGAGGACCCCTGCCTATGTGGTCATCACCCTCACAGTACTGTGCACCCACGCGACGTGACACAGAGAATGAACATGTACAGGTAGCCAGTATGGCTGAGACCTATGGCATCAACAGGGTAGTAGACTGCATCACCATGAGGGGTTAAGGATCCTGTGTGTTCTGTATGGTAGCATACACCCTCACCCAATGCACCTGACAGCCATACATACATACACGCACGCACACTGTGGAGACCACAAATGTCATACACATACGGATAGCTGATGTGTGTGATACACAAACCACCCTTGCCTACATCATGCTTTCCACACTGCAGTACGTACAGATCTCTACAACAGTGTACAGGGGTGTGTAACAATTGGGATGTAATTCCCACCATATGTGGCATATATAGTCACACAAGCAAACATACATGGCAGTAGTGTGAATGATACACCTGTGATATGATGATATGTCTGACAGACATGCAGCAGTATTGGTCGCATTATGTGTTCATAGGTTCATAGGTTCATACTAGGCTATCTGCTCTAGGGCACTTATAAGCCTAGCCCAAAGTTTTTGTGGCTTTCACCACCCCTTAAATTGAAGGATACTATGCCCATTATTTTGCCGTGCCTCTGTCCAGCAGTGACACAGAGGTGATCCCCGGGGTAAACCTGCGATCTCCCATCCATTGGTCAAAATTTCTCTTGAACAAAGCCAGCGAGGTGCTCTGTCTCACATGTACCGGGATTTTGTTCCACAGCATAGGGAGTCTCTGGGTGATGAATCTGCCCCTCCAGCACATCCTATTTATAACAGTGTTAAGGTTTAGGTCTCTTGATCTTGTAGTTCTGGTGGATTTAGATTTTTTGAGGTGGAGCATGTCCATTAATTCCGGGTTGGACATGGCCTTGTATGTCAGGCACAAGTCACCTCTGAGCAGACGGTATGTGACTGAATAGAGCTGGAGTTCCTTCAGTCGGGCAGCATAAGACATATTTTTGAGACCCTTTATCCTTTTGGTGAGGAATTTTTGGGGTCTTTCCAATTGCTGCAGGTGTCTGGTAAGATACATTCCGAATGGGGCATTGTACTCAATCATTGGTCTGATGAGTGATGAGTACAGGGGAACAATGACCTCCCTTGATCTGGATGTGAATCCCTTCATGATCAGGTGGGCAATGTAGAAGGTCTTCCTAACTACTTTGGCAACGTGAGTGTCAAAGGAAAGGTTACTGTCAACCTGGGTCCCCAGATCCCTGATAACCTCTTCTGTGCTTAGTGGATTGCCACCTATATGGTAGCTAGGGGTAACCTTGTTTTTCCCGAAGGGTATGACTATGCATTTTTTGGCATTTAACTTTAGGCCATGGCTCTGGCACCAGTTATCCATTTCTATGAGACCTTTCTGAAGTGTACCAACACTACGTCTGGCAATTGTGGTGCTATTTGCTCACAGGAGGATGTAGGTGTTACAGGTGTCAGGTGACATACAGTCGGTAACACCTGACCGCTCTGTAGGTTTATGTCTTCACCGTCAAGTAACAGTAACATAGTGTACTGTTTGCACATGTAATGGTAGGATGGCGTGTGACATACCTGTGAGCCGTCCCCGGCAAACATCCATCTGCACAGGTGGATCACCCCTTTATGTACACACATCCATCCATACCTGATGTACATCCTACCGTACTGTCAGTATGTCACCATATACAGGTGTCAATGATGGGGCTGCATTGCAACTGCATGTTGTAGTTAGGCACAGAAGAGTCACATACATCAGCTACTGCACATGCATGGTAGCTGCATGCACACTACAAATTGTACATGTGTGTTGGTCCTACATGCCTGTCATGTAGCCATTTTGTATGCAGTGCAATTGATAGACATGTGTGATGACATGCATAACACATGGACTGTTGTAAGATATGATGGGTGTCATGGGTAACTAGTACAGAGGGAATGTGCCCTCGATCGACATTGCTACCTCATGTACTGTTAGCATTCAACAGCCATGGACCCACCTTCCATTTGCGTGAGTGTGACTGCTGTAGCCACTTGTCTGCATGGAGGACAGCAAATGCTATGCTATGTATATATGTGTTGTGTGTGTGGTTCATGCACATATCCACTGCGATTACATGTATGTCATATCCACACATGTGTGATCTTTGGAGTACAGTGACAGTCATATGTCACAGCTATGTAAGACCCAGGGCCCCTGGTATGTGTAGAGCCGACCTGGTCATTACAGTGGGTATCATTGCAATGCATAACACATGTTGGAACCCTGTCTGTACATGTGTAGTCTGCACAGTTGCTGTAGATCTATGTACAGCCCACTGGTCATGAGTCACATGGTGTTGTGGTAATGTATGGCAGTGTATTGCTGGTCCTGCGACATGGTGATGTCTGAGGGCTACAATGAAGACTGCGGTGTGTACCTCTGTGATCTGCACCTGAGCCATCTGTGATGGCTCCTGAGTGTGTACTGGTCAGTACATGTGAGTGGCATTCATGTACGTGGGGACAGTAACACCATACTGTGCCCTTCCGTGTTTAGAATCTGTGTGCATGCAAGATGGCCCTTTGCAACTGTGTGAGCATGCCCAGTACACCATTGTGTAGATGGACACACAGTACATTCCAAACTGCGTCCTTCCATGTTTAGAATCCATGTGCATGCAAGACGGCCCTTTGCAACTGCTAAGTGTGTGAGCATGCCCAGTACGCCATTGTGTAGATGGACACACAGTACATTCCAAACTGCGTCCTTCCATGTTTAGAATCCGTGTGCATGCAAGACGGCCTTTGCAACTGCTAAGTGTGTGAGCATGCCCAGTACACCGTTGTGTAGATGGACACACAGTACATTCCAAACTGCGCCCTTCCATGTTTAGAATCCGTGTGCATGCAAGACGGCCTTTGCAACTGCTAAGTGTGTGAGCATGCCCAGTACACCGTTGTGTAGATGGACACACAGTACATTCCAAACTGCGCCCTTCCATGTTTAGAATCCGTGTGCATGCAAGATGGCTCTTTGCAGCTGCTATGTGTGTGAGCATGCCCAGTACGCCTTTGTGTAGATGGACACACAGTACGTTCCAAACGGACGTGTGATACTTAGCGTGTGGGCATGCCCAGTGACACCTTGTGTTGGTGATGTGCCTCTGTGTATGGGCATGGCCATTGACATCCTGTATAGTGATGGTGCTCATCCAGGCAACAGATGTCCATTGTCCACGTCATGATGAATGCATACATTGAACACACTGGTGGACTGTCATGAAGGGTGTACTGTCTGTGGCGCGTCACTTATCTATGTAGTGTTGTTGTAGTGCTCCGTAGATATTTAGTTGCCCCGATCACACCACTGCCGTGTGTTTGTCTACGTCTACCTTGGGACAGTAATATGCTTTCAGACTGCACACTCTCTATACATTCCCTACTGGTGTCCTTGCCATTGCGGATTTTGGCACCTACCTAGAAGTATGCCTCTGGGAGTGCTGTGTTCAGAAATCTCAGTAGCGCGTTCTGTAACTGCGTAAAGCTGTAGTGTGATAAGGTAGTTAGGTGTATGTTCGACTCCCAGCCCTGCCAAGTGTGTGTGTGTGTGTGTGTGTGTGTGTGTGTGTGTGTGTGTGTGTGTGTTTGTCCAGCTGCTTAGGGATAGAGTAATGCTTTTTAGATGGCTCACAGCACATACAGTCCCTATCTGCGTCTTTACCTTTGCTGATGACGTCACCACCTAGAAGTATGCCTCTGGGAGTGCTGTGTTCAGTAATCTTGGTAGCGTGTTCTGTAACTGCATGATGCTGTAGTGTGATAAGGTAGTTAGGTGTATGTTCGACTCCCAGCCCTGCCAAGTGTGTGCCTCTGTGTGTGTGTGTTTACAGCTGCCTAGGGACAGAGTAATACTTTTTAGATGGCTCACAGCACATACAGTCCCTACTGGCATCTTTGCCTTTGCGGATGACGTCATCCACCTAGAAGTATGCCTCTGGGAGTGCTGTGTTCAGTAATCTCGGTAGAGCATTCTATAACTGCGTAATGCTGTAGTATGATAAGGTAGTTAGGTGTATGTTCGAATCCCAGCCCTGCCAAGTGTGTGCTTCTGTGTGTTTGTTTACAGCTGCCTAGGGACACAGTAGTGCTTTTTAGATGGCTCACACCACATACATTCCCTATCGGCGTCTTTGCCTTTGCGGATGATGTCACCCACCTAGAAGTATGCCTCTGGGAATGTTGTGTTCAGTAATCTCAGTAGCACGTTCTGTAACTGCTTAATGCTGTAGTGTGATGAGGTAGTTATTTGTATGTTTGACTCCCAGCCCTGCCAAGTGTGTGTGTTTACAGCTGCCTAGGGACAGACTAATGCTTTTTAGATGGCTCACAGCACATACATTCCCTATCGGCGTCTTTGCCTTTGCGGATGACGTCACCCACCTTGAAGTATGCCTCTGGGAGTGCTGTGTTCAGTAATCTTGGTAGCACATTCTGTAACTGCATAATGCTGTAGTATGATAAAGTAGTTAGGTGCATGTTCGACTCCCAGCCCTGCCAAGTGTGTGCATCTGTGTGTGTGTGTTTACAGCTGCCTAGGGACAGAGTAATGCTTTTTAGATGGCTCACAGCACATACATTCCCTATCGGCGTCTTTGCCTTTGCAGATGACATCACCCACCTAGAAGTATGCCTCTGGGAGTGCTGTGCTCAGTAATCTCTGTAGCACGTTCTGTAACTGCGTAATGCTTTAGTGTGATAAGGTAGTAAGGTGTATGTTCAACTCTCAGCCCTGCTAAGTGTGTGTGTGTGTGTGTGTGTGTTTACAGCTGCCTAGGGACAGAGTAATGCTTTTTAGACAGCTCACAGCACATACATTCCCTATCGGTGTCTTTGCTTTGCGGATGATGTCACCCACCTAGAAGTATGCCTGTGGGAGTGCAGTGATGCCTGAACTCTGTAGCGCATTCTGTTACTGCATAATGCTGTAGTGTGGTAGACTAGACAGGTAGATGCTCGATTCCAGGGCATGGCAGGTTTGTGTTTGGCAGTTATACTGTATGTGTTGTATCTGTGGGTGGCTAGCTGCAGGATGTGTCCAGTTTGTTTTGTTGCTGACCTATTTAATGTCCACAGCCCACATATTCTGCCAAGACACTGGGTTGTCAACACATACAGTCGACAATAGGTCTGGTGAGTAACTGTCAGCAGCCCTACTCTTACCCTTGCTATGGTCTGACCCATGTGACGCAACATAACACACGTGCCTTGATATTAACAACACTACATGATGCAGGTGGCACACGTGGTTACCTTTCCATTCCTGTCTAATGCATTGCTGTCATGTGGTTCACTGTTGTGACATAAATACCATATCTACATATGTGTACATGTATATGAGTGTATGTATATCTACATATATATATGTCCATGTATATATGTCTACAAATAATATATGTGATATATGTAGATGTAGAGGTGGACATAGATGTGAACATATGTCTGGGGAATTCAGCACTATTGACTATTTGTGCCAGATGATCTGTACGTGATAACCTGGGATCTAGGTATATCTGCCATGGTGTGGTGTTAATGCACATCGTCTGTGGTGTTCAGGGCCACAGGTTGTAGTCGTGTAGACACCGGTAATTTTGTTGCTGGGAAGACCATGGGACATTGAATTTGGTGATGGTAGGTCACCTGTTGCCAGTTGAGCGACACTGAGCAGTGGTTAATATGTTGGAGGTTCGGTATGGGTCATATAACTATTCATTAGAAGACTATACTATGCAGATGAGGTTGACTATGGTGTTTCACATTTATCACCAAGGTGTGCTGCTGGTCCCTGGAGTGTATGTGTAGTCAGCCAGGTGCAGGTCTCGCATATAGATGATAGCATGGGAGAGGGGTCAGGCATACTGTACGTACATTGCAGTATTGTCCCTCGAGAGTGCTCCTGCCCTAGCAAACCTCAGCTAGGGGTGTGTCTATACCTGCCTGGTGATGTTGGGAGGGATGACAGCAGTGGTGGGGTAGTCAGGGTGTCCAGGCTGCACACACAGGTGTTGATCAGCACAATCAGCTGATGACATGGCCAGCCCGCACATGAACAGTACACTAATGCGAGCAAGCAGCATACACACATATGTCATCCACACTCTACACCACCGGTGTATACCTGCAGAGACATTTCACGACACAGTCCAACCAAATGACATGGGCTGCAGCAGCCAACATACACCAACATGTGCAAGGGGCTGGGGCAGTGCGGATGTGTATGCTGCCGAACAACCCTTACTGGGGTGACATATGACTTTATTGACCAAGGGTGACTTACCAAGGTCTACATGGGCTGGGAATGTTAGAGCACTATGGGGTGGACAGACACCTCCTACAGCAGCTTGTTGACCTGTGCCTAACACATCACACAGGCCAAGGGAACGCATCACAGTGGATACCATGGGATGTGTTATCCTAGGTGTACTAGCCACAGGTACCACACACAGCACAACTGGGGATATCATGGGTATCTCACAGGCATCTGCATCCAGAGTATTGCACCACTTCACAGATGCCATGTCAACACATGCTAGTGAGCGCGTACAGGTCCTCCACATATGTGATTAGTGGACCTGCAATATGAATCTGTTCCACCACATTGATGAGTACCCTGGGGTACTGGGTGCTATAGCCTACACACGTAGCACCACCCGGGGAGCAGGGTAGGGCCTACAGTCAGTGCAGGGGCATACCCTCCAACAGCTAGGCCCTATGCGATGGCCAGGGCATGACATTGAATGTGTGTGCTGTCTGCCCTGGAAGTTGTGATGTGTCTGATATATGGCGTTTGATACAGTGGTAGCACACCAATGCCTATGTGGACATCCCCTACAGTCTCCCAGTGGTGGATGCTAGGTAAACACTGGTGTAGTGGCTTATAACACCCATCAGCAATGCACACACACCTGAACACTCACACCATACTGAGGCGGATGCACAGGCAAGACATATACATGTGCATGTGTTTGGGATGCTCGGTTCACAGTTCTGGTATCCAGACACATCTGTAGGGGCTCTGCAGTATTCACAATTTACATGCATATATGTTGTTATGTTATTTGCTATGCTACACAATGCTAGCCTGCAGTAACAGTTGCAGCACAAACGGCATGGGCCACACAGCCCAACACCACTGCTAAGGCCTGTGCAGGCACAGTGTGACTTGATGAAGGAACTACCTGTGTAGGGCACAGTCGGTGACAGCCCATGCACAGTATGACCTGCCCTTGGCAAAAAGGCAACACACGGCATATGCACTGACACAGTAGGTACCCACAGATTTCCCCTCTCTGACCCGCACACAGTACCATGGATGCCAAACATGACAGTACCTGTTCTCGTCCATGTAAGGGAGGTGCACTGTGTGCATCCATAACACAACCTGGGTATGTCTATTGACCTAACAAGTGGTGGTTGTATTACAGTGTGTACTTACCCATTGCTCTGGTATGTATGTGAGCATACAAGTGACTGTGGTGGCCAAATGTTAGGGCAGCAGATAGTACACATCAACAGTGGCACCATGACCTCTGTAGCACATACAGGGTTTACAATGGTAGCCTGTAGTACATAGGGTGTCCTACCCACTACAGATTATGGGCTGACCATCATGTGTGTCCGTACAGCCCACACACGTCCCATGCAGCTGGACAGATGTGGACCAATACAGACAAATGATATACGATGGCCTATGGATATGCCCACTGACAGACCCCAACCCTGTATGACACACACAGACGACAGCAGGCCAGGCTATTTGATGTAGGATGTGTAATAGGACGTCCAACACCACTGTGCTGGTAATTAATGCTGGGAACTGATGTACCCTGGTATCCCTCCAACCAGCAATTTAGGTAGGTCCACACACTGACATGGAGTACCTGGCAGACCTGTACAGTAGCAGTAGATGTGTACAACTGTTGGCTGTGCCCACCATCACACCTACACATGTGAGTCATGTGCACCACCCACGGTGCTGCGTAGGACTGTGGTTGCATGTCCCCCCACACTATACAGACATGTAGTAACTGTCAATGCCACATGACCATTAGCTACCCTGCAGACACAGCATGTCACCTGTCTGTGTAGAACGGAGGAGTCAGCAACACAGTACTAACTATCTGGACATGTGACACATGCAATACAGTTGACCATACTTTGCATGCTCCCACACATGACGGTATTGTCAATCTACAACATGCGCAACAGTCATACTGGGCATGCTCACACACTGATACACAGGACGGCCAAGCATACACACACCAGTGGTCCGGACATATCTGCCAGTACATTTCTATACTGTTGGATGTCTGTGCTGTATGGTGTTTGTGGTCTACTGTCTGTATATCTGCCATGGTCTATTGTTCAGTCACATGAGCTATGTGCGCGGGGTACTTCTACCATCACGTGTATGTATGTATGTGCAGACATGCCAACGCCTTTGGATACAAACCGGGTAAGGCACAGTCCAGCATGTGGGAGCTGTTGTGCGTGGGTTTGCACAGTGTTAAGCACTGTTGACCTCTGGTCACAGCACCTTATACACATTTACCCTCTACATTTCTTTGGCAGGGCACTACTGGCATACTGGTAGACAAACACACTTACAGCCACTCGCTCTCCGACATGTCCACTTACATTTGTCACTCACGTTGGGTGTGTGCGATCCCTTGTGATGCGTATTACATCGGACTACATGACTACAGTATCGGGTATGTGTAAACATTTTGCGACGGCAGCCGTTCGACTGTACGGACTTGGTGGCCTGTCCAGTGATGTAATCATATTATATGCATGTTCCTCATACGATCTGCTCCCACCTGCCTGAAACATGGGAACCGATACTCTGCAATGCTGACATGTGACTTGAGTTTGTTAACACAGCGGTCTGCCGAGCCATGCTGCCACATACCAACTGCATGTTGACCACCTTTCAGATTGCACGATGGGAGACTGTAGGAGTGACACCTTTCCCACTTTGCATGGGACAATCCCTCATCACACATCACATATGACAATACCAGAACTCTCCACCAATCGGGAACACATTTCTGCAGACTCAGGGACAGGTCATGAAAAGCAGGGACACATTTACAAATGTAGTGCTATTAACCTGACACATTGACAGATTCAGAGCATATGACATAATACACATATTGTGACATAACAGTTGTTTATAACTCCTACTTATTGTCATTAGTCAGTGAGTGTAATTCACCACCTTTCCTTCAATAGGCACTACATTTAGGAGGGATTAAGAAGGACACAGTTAGACTTTCAGTTGAACGCAGGGACGTACCTGACATTCAGGGACAGTTGAGTGGTATGGACAATACTCTGGCCATTGCAACTGTCCTGATTAGGGGACCTTCACATGTTGTAGGTGTCTGTGCTGGTTGTTTGTTACAGGTCTTGTATACCTGACACGTCAATATGTCATATGTAGTAGCATAAGCAACTATACTGCTGCTAGACTATGCTTTGATTTGCTCTGATATGTATATTTCTGTACTATGCATGGCTGTATGTATGTTCTGCCCTGGTACATCTGACAGTTCTACAGACCAGGTTCCACTTTGGCTGTTCAGACTGGTGGCAGACCTATTGACCCTATATGTAGAGCTATCACATGTGTCGAGGCAACACATATCCACAGCATACCTCTCAACTGTCCCTGATTTTCAGGGCCGTCCCTGATTTTGAATCATATTTTCACTCTGTCTCTCTTA
This sequence comes from Protopterus annectens, assembly GCF_019279795.1. Classification (NCBI taxonomy): domain Eukaryota; kingdom Metazoa; phylum Chordata; order Ceratodontiformes; family Protopteridae; genus Protopterus; species Protopterus annectens. The sequence goes on from NC_056746.1 coordinate 1,493,731,064, forward strand.
ATCCTTCCTAAAACTAGTGACATTTGGAGGAAAGGTGGTGAATCACACTTAATGAATAATGACAATAAGTAAGTGTTACAAACGTCTTTAACCTCAGAAAATGTGTATTAATTCATATGCTCTGATTCTGTCAATGTTTCCAGTTAATAGCTCTGATATTTTAAATGTGTCCCTGATTGTCCTTGTGTTTTCTTGACTTATCCGTGATTCTGTTGCAATTTGTCCCCAATTGGTTGAGAGATCTGAGCCACAGCCAGTAGTACATGGACGACCTCCACAGTTTGCATACGTTAAGGTTATTCATGTAGCATTATAATTGATAATACTGTTTCCTATTACATGTAGCTGTTACTTATACAACAAAGTGATGTCTGACACCACTACACACACTATATAGCCTCCATTCCCAAACTCACAGGCCCAGACCTCTCAACCAATTGGGGACAAATTTCAACAGCATCAGGGACAAGTCAGGGAAAAACAGGGGCAATCAGGGACACCTTTAAAATATTAGTGCTATTAACCTGATACATTGACAGAATCATTGCATATGAATTAACACACATTTTCTGAAGTAAAATTGTAACTCTTAATTATTGTAAGTTGTCATGAATGTCATTCACCACCTTTCCTCCAAAAGTCACTAGTTTTAGGAGGGATTAAGAGGGACAGAGTTGAAATTTGGGTCGACATCAGGGACGCCCATGAAATTCGGGGACAGTTGAGAGGTATGCACAGGCCATGTGCCATAACTGTCATTTTGCAGGACACAACTGTCCAGACGGGTGTGTCCCTCACAGGCGTACGGGTGTTTAACCTCTTCTATTATGCTATCATCTACCTGAAGTGGTCAGCAACTTATGTGGTTTCTGTCAGTAGCAGAACTCACATACCAATGGGTGTGACTGAACACCATATCGGGAACAATGCACAACACCCTGCGGGGCACATTTAGACTATTGGTTCTATTAACCAGACATATTCACAGTCACAGAACATATGTATTCATTCACGTTTGTCGAGGTACATGCTGCTTATGACCCATACTTGTTGTCATCTGTCATTACCTGTATTCCGCCACTTGTTCACCTAATATCAGTAGTTCTGGCAGTGTTTCTTTGGACTTTGGTACATTCTGATACATAACTATGGACGTCCATGCTACTCGGGTACAGGGCACTGTGTAGGTCTCTCTGTATTCCCCGATGGTTTACACACTATACAGTAGATGTGATCTTCAGGTTTGGGAGGTGTAGACATATGCTATGCCCACATAGGAATATTAATGACTTCCACTGGGTGGGCCTACTACATCTCTGCCAACCAGCACCTGCACACTTAAGCCCATTAATGCATACCCATAGTCCACCTACCTGGCACCCCTCTACAGCAGTCATGACAAATACTTACTGCGAGTGCAGCTGGGGTATGAGCACAACCCTACACATTGCCCACTCTCCCCATCTCGGGTCACATGTCATACGTTTCGTCAACCCATGTATTATCACACTGGCACAACCTACTGTTCCATGTACACCTACATCCTGCTCGTATTAGTGTCGGCAGATTCTTTCATAACTTACTTTTTGGGGTCCCACAAGGGACACCGTTATCCATGTTTAAAGTGTAGACCTTGCAGAACTCTCCCACCAGTCCTTTCCTACTGGTGTTTTGGACAGTGGCAGTGTATTGATCTGTATTGCCTGTCTGTATGTCTGTCCGGCCTAGCTGGGCGATGTGGGGGGTACAACGTTTCTTTATTGGACCTCCCAGTCACAAATGCCTGGGCTGTGAATATGTTACCCCTAATTGCTGTGAAGTAACCTATTTCTGTGAATGTGTATATCTACACTGACATATAGTTTGTTTTGTGTGTATGTGTATATATCACGACCTGTTGTTTGTGTATATCTATCTATCTATCTATCTATCTATCTATCTATCTATCTATCTATCTATCTATCTATCTATATCTGTAGTATATCCTTGTGTGTGTGTGTGTGTGTGTGTGTGTGTGTGTGTGCGTGTGTGTGTGTGTGTGTGTGTGTGTGTGTGTGTGTGTGTGTGTGTGTATATATAATATATATATATATATATATATATATATATATATATATATATATATGTCCGTATGGATATAAATGCGTATGTAAATTATTATAGCTATGTGTATATATATACGTTTTTATCTATATATACATATGTGTGTCTGTTAACCTATACATTTCCGGGACATGGACACCTACACATGCGTATTGGTTTTATCCCTGCTTCAAAAGCATACTATTGCCTTAGTCATTCTGACACCGGCACTTCACTCCGGTGAACTTGTGCTCAGTATATTGCACATTATGCAGCAGATGGATGTCGCAGGTTTTTCATGTCTGGGGTGCTGCTGCTAGTTGGGTTCTGATAGTGTCATTCGACCTATTCCTCGTATGAGCAGCCTATTATTCCTGCTACTGTGTTTGTTTCTGTACACATTCATATTATTACTGTTGATAGGATGTGTGTATGTGTTACTGTGACTGTACATCGACAAATTGTTTTCTTCATGTAGTTGTGTCTTTCTGCTTTTCCTGGTTTTGGTTGACACAGCAGAACTCCATTCTGCTCATGGGTGGCGTATAGGTTTTACGTCCCATGCTGCCAGACCTGACGCACAACGTCTGACAACGATACGCCCATTCACGCATGTCTCTGCACAAACGACGCTCTATCTGGGAATCGCAACTACGTACTAGCTAGGGTTACCACCTGTCCCACTTTGTGAGGTACAGTCCCTCTTTGGGCAGTTGTGTCCTGCAAAAAATTGGCAAAATGGCAGGTGTCCTGAGATTATTGTACGAAAATATTTCCTACGTTTTCTTTCCTAGTGTCATAAAACAGTTATTTTTTCTCTGAAACACCTACATGTTATATGAAATAGCATAAGCAACTCAAATGCTACATGAATAAGCTTTTATTTTGGCAGATAGGTGAAGTTCTATCATTTGTACTGGTCATGGGTATGTTTTGTCCTGCAAATCTGACATTTCTACAGAAAATGTCCCACTTTGAGCATTTGAAATGGTGGTAACCCTACTAGCTGACCTGAATGGGCTGCTCCATTGCACCCGGCACAACATACCCTATCACTCCTGTGTCCATACTCGCATATCCATGGTTTCTCCTGCACACCCGTGTTGAGTTTCCCCGCATAACAGACATTATTCTCCTGATATCGCAGCCATGACACACCTTTACACATTGCCCTCTCATGAGCGTTGGGGCCCTGCACACATTTTGTACCTCCTCATGTATTCACAGGCTCACCATCCATTAATATTTGCACATACGTGCCTTTCCTGGTGTTATGTATTACGAACAATTTGCGTATTACAACTGTAGGTGGTCGCAACTTGTCCTGCATTCCATCTGTGTATAATGTTGACGTAGCACTTCAACGATGTGATGTGTTCCTAACATCTATATATATATATATATATATATATATATATATATATATATATATGACAGTTACAGCTGTAGAGGACAACATACATTTGCTATGCTAATAGCTGCGTACACCCACGCAGGCCCACTTGTATCTACGTATTCTGAGTTATATATGTTTACAGGCACGTCTTTAGGATTACATGTGCCTTATTCCTTATGACAGTACCACTTTGATGGAATCCGGTTAATGGACCCATGCGAACGCAGTCACCTTTACATGTATAACTGTTGGCTTTACAGCACAGAGGCATTCATTACACAATTAATATGTGCTATAGTCGTACTTGCACCGGGAATGCCTTTACGTTGGGCGGATGCTGTAACCGCTACACTATTGGTGTTCAGGCTCATTTATACGTATACCCATGGTTCATAGCTACTCTGACATATGCCTCACTGCTTTCCTTACACATCAGGCATCCATTCACCTGCTGGGAAAACTGCAGTATTACAATTTGGACATTCCTTGATTCCTACTGCTCTGGATCCATGCTGCGAATCTACTCACTCCAAGGATATTCATAATCCCTACACATATAGTCCTCACACATATGCGTGTTTGATTGTCAGGGTTTTCATGTGCTGGTCTGGGTTTAGGCTGGGCCGACTGGTGACTAGCACTGCCCTGGCACTGTTCAAAGATCAGACGTAGCACATGGCCAGAGTTAGTCCAGAGTTTCATAGTCTACCTGTGTTTACAAACTCAGGTGTTTGGACACCTCTGACCACATTATTGGGTCAGCGCTACATAATTTAAGGTGGGGAGTGGTTCCACTACATAATGCGGGTTGGGGGGAGTGGTTTCCCTTCCCATTTGACTATTTCATTAATTTATACATACAATGAATATTATTCTGGACATCTGTTATAAATTCACTGCGGGTATGCAATAGTCTAGTCAACAGCTGGGACAGTTGGTTGGTGTACTTCTATGTACGGACCTCTCTGATACTCGGACTCATGTCTACAGGGACAAGGATATGACAACTCAGGGACAATCATGGACACTTCTACCATATTAGTACTATTACCTTGGAACCTGTTGACAGATTCGTAATACTACTAATTGTCTGCAGTTAAATGCATCTGCACTCTTCATTGTTGTGAGTAGTCATTCTCGTTCAACACCTTTCCCCCAAAGGGCACTGGCTTTGTGAGTTTAAGGGTCTGGCCAGTTATTGTGCGAATGCTCTGACCATTGGTATCGTTGACATTGTCATATGTATGGGTTGTGCTGTATTTCGGGACTAGGGTTGGCACCTTTTCACATGGCAAAGATGGGACATTTTCAGAACACACCTGGTTTTACATGCCGACACATATCCACGGTCAGTACAACGAATAGAAATTTACTTATTTGCTGACATAAAAGCCTATTGTTGTAGCGGTTTATTTGCTTATTCTGATTTTTGTAACATTCAGGTATTGTAGATACTGTGATAATTCTTTTCTGCTACTTTTACATAACATATGGGACATAATTATGTCCTACAATCCCAGGACATTTGCCATTTGAAATGTCTTTTGTCAGGACACAACTGTCCAACGATGTACTATCCCTCGCAAAGCGGGACAGATGACAACCCTACTGCAGACACCAGATTATTTGGGCTGACACATAGCCACGGTCACTGCAGGTTTAGAACACTCATTTGTTTCCTAGCTGTAAGCCTTCTACCTTTGGCACTTTTGTTGTTTACCTGTTTCTTGTACGACTTACGTTTATTCTATCCTGATGTGACCACTTTAGGCAACTGTTACATGCAGTATGGTGCATAGTTATTCACTACAGTCACATGACATTTGGCATTGTACCATTGTTGGTCAGGTCACACCTACACACACATTACTTGTCCCTCACACAGTGGATCAGGGGTATCCTGTTTATGTCAGTACCTTCATCACCCTTATACCATGTGCCACTATGCGAATGTGTGCAATATATTCTCCCGCTTTTTCGTGTCGGGACACGTGCGTCACGGGCAGGTGTTTGATCCTGGGTGGTAGGTTATGCATGACCACTTAGGGCTGGACAGTGTTGTGCACCTCTAATGCACATTCCAACTTGTGTCCAGATATCTACTGGACTTTGTGTCTTCCATTCTAATGTTTACACAGGTTACATATCCCATGAGGGATATCCAAAAATTGGACCGATCCACAAGGAAATAACGAACATCTTTTTGGCTATATGAAAATGTGCTGGGGGTTTTATATGCCAGGGATACATAGTGTGCAATCCTGCAACTGCCTAGGGTGATATGCATAGTGGTCACTATGTGTAGCTGTGGCTGCACCAAACCAGTAGGCCAAGTATGGCTGGATTTGGTGGACGTTCAGGTACGGGAGTGGGTTGTGTAATGTGGAGGGGATACTGGGTAGTCCATTATGCATCCAGGTGTGTTGTATTTGTTATGGCCAGTTCCATCAGGACTAATCTGTGGGTATGTGCCAGTGACATGTCTATCGATTTGTATCGCACATTTCAATATTCATATGTTTGTGGGATTGTGTTCTACAGTATGGCCTGTCTTGTTGTATTGCAGCTGTTTATACATGTGTTTGTGTTTCTTTCAGCTTCACCCGCTGCTCCCTCATACACCTCCAGTTTACCTATTCTGCATACGACACAGTGTTGTCTCAGAGGATTGTACCATTACCCATCCCCCCACACACACAGATTCCTCACACCCCATAAATCACTGCTTTGGTTGGTGGCCCATGACTCGGCCAGAGTAACACATTGAATTCCCTACATGTGTCAGGTACCTTTATGGTTGTGTGGACTACCCTGCCATGTTTGCTTTCCACAAGCTATGCCTCATGCACATAGGTAGATGCCCATACTTAACTTTCATTACATGGTTGGTATACCTGGGTACTACCCGTTCAACTGTGACACATCCTGACAAGTTCGGCTTGTACCTCTGATTTCCAGATTTTGGCCGCCTGTTCTACTCATTGGTAGGATGCCACCTTTTCCTATATCCAGGATGGAATATAATCCGTACACATATCCGACTGTACTAGACAACACGTCCCCACTGTCAACGGTATGGATAATACTGTTCCTTTTGGCCCACATGTTTCCTTATTGTTGTAGCTGTTTATATGCTCCTTCTGTTTCGTTTACATGCTTATTCTATTTCCTATCACATTTGGTATGTGAACTACAGACATACCTTTTGTATGTGACTATTACATGCCTTGTGGGATATGATTCGGACATAGGGTTACTAGATATCTACATTTATAGTGTATTTTGTTATGGACACATTTGCCCAGCTGTGTACCCTCCCTCACATTATGGGTCAGCTGGTGACCCTCACCATTGGGCTGGACGTACCTACTGGCGGCTCGCTAACATGTGATGCATTTCACTTCCACTTGGTATAGCTATCTACACTGCATTGGACTACGGCCACATGGTCTTCCATGTCATTTGTTCGTGGGATAGGGACCCGTTATTCCCTGCCGTGCATTTGTGTTTGCTTCTTCACTTTGTGTTCGCAGGAACTTTCTTGCATGTTTTGCATACGTTTCAGGGACACTGACAGATGTGATTACTATCTTGCAACTTGTTATATGCAAGCATTTTAGGTTGCACGTTGGCAGCTGCCATTTCCACGCCTCCGTGTGGCACTTCAACACGCTCTATGCACTCGCGCTCCTTTCCTGTGCACGTGGCTGTGGCGGCAACGCGCCTTCATTAATATGCATGTGGTGCTACTGCACCATATTCATGCCACACTGTCGGCGCAAGCCTACCGCCGTCCTTATGCCGAGCTTCATGAATCCTGGGGTATATCTATATAGAGTATAATTAGTATAAGAAGCCTTGCTATAGTATATATAGTTATCTTATCTAGTTTGACATTGTAAAATTTATTTTAATTGTATTCTGCCAGACATTGTTGATATTATGTAACTTAAACAATTTTGTTTGTACTGCATGTACTCAAGTTTTTCTCCACTGAGGAGGGACCTTTGTGCCCAAGCAGACATCCCTGGTCAGCAAATGTAAAATAAAATAAATAAGTAAATATCTGTGTCACTGTGGTAGGTGAAGGCATGGATGAGGTTTGACTCCCACCAGTGCCCAACAAAATGTCAAGGTGGACAAAGACATGTATAGGGTTTCTCACCAATACCACCAAACATTTAACAATTAAGGGATCACTGCTGCAAAATTGCGACAGTAGTGAGAGATAGAGGTTTGACCCCCACCAATGCCAACCAAACATGTGAGAAAAGGTTCTACCTAACACCAGAGGAATGCGGTCTGAAGTCACGTCACTAGTACTCAGCAGGATGAGCTACAAAGTAGAAAATGCACATAAGTCTTATTTAATAAGTAATTCACAAATTGCAGCCTGGTGCTAAGAGCATAAGGGGAAAATAATAGGAACACAGGAGCATAGGAGTTACAAGACAGCTGAGCCACAAGGTCATTTTCATGTTGCCAAAACCCACTCTTAGGCCTTGCCTCCCTTTTCAAGCAATTCCAGGCCAGTTATACCAAGGGTGAATTTATGAATGCCTATCCAGATGTCCAGCTCTTTTTTAAATCAGACAGTATGGCATACTGCTTAACTTAGAGAGGAAGATTGTTCTATACAACAGGCAAACACTGTATGACTAATCCATCCCTCCATCTTGTTTTACTTGTTTTATGGAGTAAATTTAGATCTCTGGCCTTTCTGATAGTAGGACTGTTTGATTTTTGTAGGTGTAAGAGTTCTTAGACTGCTGGATCCTTTATGACCCTATAAGCAAGGTACAGATTACCCCTAAGGAGTCTATATGATACTGAATATAGAGATATAGCTCCAGTATGTCTTGGTAGTTCAGGACATTTAAGCACATATTCTTTTCAGTTAAGATCCTCATGGGTCTTGCCATCAGTGCAGAAGACAAGAAGGTGAGGACTTCTGTTGATCTAGAGGAAGTAATTTTTGATATGAGCTGCTCAAGGTAAAATAATTTCTTAACTATCATTAAACATGAGAGAGCCATCTACCCAAGTAGCCAGATCTCCTACTCATTTGAAATAGTGTTTTGTAGTGTTAACTGGAATTAGGAGTAGCTTACCAAGTATGGCAATGGTGTACACTTTAGTGTTCAGTTCAAGCCCAGTTTTTGTACATTAACTATTGACAAGTGTAAGCTCTTATCAGAGTACCTGGGTGTCTGACACAGACCTGATAATGACTTTCAGATTACAGTCATTCACAAACTTTATTTACCAGAGATCTTCATTTGATATATGGAGATCTGAAAATAGATACTGAATAGCAGATGTCCCAGCACAGATGCCTGAGGGACTCCACTAGTCACTTTCATGTTCTTAGAGGGCATACCCCCTGCTGTTACTCTATATGTCCTATCCCTAATCCAGTAATCTATCCACCTATGACATTCTGGTCAATTTTGAGCTTCAACTTGGTTATTACATTTACATGTGATATGGTATCAGATGCACTGGCAAGGTCAGTGTATGGCTTGTGGACAGCTTGCCCACAGTCTTTCATCTGAATAACCCTGTCAAAGAATTTCAGTAGATTAATTTGACAAGATCTACCCTTGACAAAACCAACCTGCTGGAGGTCAAGTCTGACAAGATTTTTGAATCATTGTTAATTAGGTCAGTTATGATATGTTCCGTGGCTTTGAATATATATATATATATATATATATATATATATATATATATATATATATATATATATATATATATATATATATATATATATATCATTAGATTGATAGGTCTGTAATTTCCAGCATTTGTAGTGGGGCCAACCTCAATGGAGTAGCATAACAACAGCTAAACACTATACCTGTAGGACAAAGTCTGTTGCTAGGCTTAGTTTAACAACATTAAGAACTGGAGCCACCAATGCTTGTTTAGTGCTATTTTTTAGGGAACAAAGTATGTTGTCAGGTCCCATGGATGAGGTGTTCTTCATTTTAGTGAGTAATACTAATAGATGATGTTTTGTGATGTTTGTAGGCTTGATTCCATCTGGGATAAGTGGGTTTGGAATAAATGTTTCTGAGGTAGCACCACATTTATTTGCCAGTATGTTGACAATATCCCCTGGCTCGACGTAGGAAGAAGTACCATTATCTATAAGCCTTGAGTGACATTGAATGCTGTTCCTAATCTTTATGACACAACTAAAGAAACATTTGTAGCTGTTTTTGGCTTCTGTAGATGGTCTGATTTCTGTGAATGCCTTTGTTTTGCCAATGTCCTTTTCCATTTCTTATCTAGCTGTTTGATGTTCTCCTTAACTTAAGGGAGTTACGTTCTGCTATATAGGTTAAAGCAGTTCTTCCATTTATTAAAGAGTTTATTAATAATTGTGAATCACCACACTGGTTTGCTTTTAAACTTCCCTATTTGTTTGGTTCTAGTTGGACGTTTTATCCAGGTTTAACTAGAATTAGTTTGTATAACTCTTTGGAGTATCAACATTTTTGATGATACCATTATACTCAAATTTGGAGACTTCATAGAATTTCAGTTTATTTGTACTTTTGAAATCTTTGAATTCTGTGATATTTGCTTCTGACAGCTTGGAGAGTTTGATGGAGAAGGTTACTTGTTTGTTATCTTACTTAACCAATGAAAGGGATACCTTAGGGATAGTGCATACATTTGCTAAGTTTGTTAGTACCAGGTTAAGTATATTTTGTTCTTTAGTATGTTCTTCTGGGCCATGGATCTCTTGTTTATATAATCTAAGAATTGTTACACATATCATACAATAGTGGTATATATTCTCCAGTTTATCACTGGGTAATTAAAAATCAACAATGACAACAATGTTCCTACTTTTAGGGGGTTCATTAAGAGTATTTACGAATGGTATATGATTTTCTGGACATACAGAGGGTGTCTTGTAGTAGGCTATGGTCTGGTATCTGATCCTGTTAATATGCATTGTTGTCCTACATATAAGCTTTTAACATCAACCCTCAAAGTAAACTGCATGTAGACTGCATTGAGAGCAGAGTTTTTGATATAACTCCCTAGGTCCTTTTCTTACCACTGCCTCTGTAAAGTACAGTGTTTTCTGGTTTCTCTTACCTACAGTAATTGCCCCACACACACACACACACACACACACACACACATACACACACACACACACACACACATACACACACACACACACACACACACACACACACACACACACACACACACACACACGTGCATACACACACGCTTACCAGGAAAGATCAATATAATTATCAAATTTCCCAGATTTCTTCCTGGTAGTGTAGTACTGTCACTACTCTTGAACTGGCCAGAGACCTCTGGTTTCCTGCTGCTTTTAATAATTAAGCCAAATAAGAAATCATACATATTAATACATTCATTGGTAGTATACCCCAAAAAAGTAAGCTAAGCGGAAAGTGGGAGTCAAATCTTGTTAACCACTGGTAAATGATAATCTTCTTCTCAGATAGTAAAAAGCAATGATGCTAGCCAGAAGAGTTTAAAAGAAAATTAATAAACTTTACTTAAGCAATAAGACAGCGTAGTTTAGTTAAATATGAAAATAAATAAAAGGCCAATGTAAAACAGTAAAATAAAAATTAAACACACAGGGATATTTAGAAATAAATTCTAAGCAAGCTACGTACAACTATTGATGTCTAACTTAAAGAGTACCAAAACCTTTTTTTTTCAGTTATAAGTTCTTAAAAGATAATGGGTAGAAATTGCGGATTGCAAACTTACAGGAAAGCAGTCACCTCAGAATCTTCCAAGCAAAAAAGTCAACATAAAGACCAAACTCATATTTTTATACATTTGAATTCTTCAGTTATGTGTTAAGTTTTTGTTTTTTTTATCATTTCCCTGGAAAGAAACTTTTCTGTAGTGGTTTTGTTTTCCTACAGCAAGAGTAACTAAATCACTTATATCACCAGCAAATGGTGGGGGCTTAATTACATCAGCCCATCAACAACAGACAGCACAAATATATAGGTTACCAACATGCATAACTGTCTGCCTTTTAACATCTGCATAATTTCACAGTTCTAGTCAGCTACTTCTTTGAAGTAGAAAAAAACACTAAACAGTTGTAAAATCCACAAAGGTGCTCCAAAAAGCCGAGAAGTCGAACACTAAAACTGAAACGCAATTTTATTAAACAAATAATTCAACCAGCGTTTTCGCTACTGCAAAAGCATAAGCTTCATCAGCACTAACAGAGCGCAAGCTCACAGTATTTAAAAACTTTCATTAGTGACTACTAATTGATGTCACTTCCTGAGTAGTGGGTAAAACCATTTAAAACAACATTAACAAGTCAGTTATAAACATTTAAAAATATGTTTAAAATACGTTTAAAATACATATGACAGGCAAATAAACGTAATCGGACATCAAACCCTGCCTGTGTGAATGCAGATGCTGCAAAATGAAATGTATAGTATGCCAAAGGAGTATGTATATGACAATGTATGACATTTAATCAAACAACAACAAACAATTTCCTACCAAACAGTTTAAACTAAGTAACCTTTAAGATACAAGCCTGTATTAAACTGAAACAAGGTTATACAAATCTAAAACACTTTAAAAATCAATATGAAGTGAAGTAGATGGGCCCCAGATTACCTAAGGTAGCTTTTATACTTTAAAATAGAAGCAATGTTACAATTATCATTGAGGCCAGGGTAGGAAAAAGCATCTAACTGGAGTTGCCACTCTAACTCACGAGTCTCCAAGATAAGAGATTGTGTGCAAAAAAGAGTTGCAGTAAGTAGCCTTCCTAAAAATGGATGAGCAGAATCTATTGTTACTAGTGTCTTTAACTAATTTGACATCAAGGTAGTCAATCTCAGAGGTCGAAAAGTGGTGTGTGAATTTTAAAAATTCTGTTGAAGCGTTCATATGGGAGATGAGATTTAATGCCACTTCCTCCCCACCAAAGAAAGGTATTGCAATGGGTTCCCCATGTGGCAGCAGTGTGGCCAACTTATTTGTTGCCTACTGGGAGAAGAAGTTCCTTTTCAATTATTCTACATTTCAGGAGCACTTTATAATTTACACTCGGTTCCTAGATGATGTGTTTATGTTGATTAAAGGTGGGGAGGAAGTGGCATTAAATCTCATCTCCCATATGAACGCTTCAACAGAATTTTTAAAATTCACACACCACTTTTCGACCTCTGAGATTGACTACCTTGATGTCAAATTAGTTAAAGACACTAGTAACAATAGATTCTGCTCATCCATTTTTAGGAAGGCTACTTACTGCTACTCTTTTTTGCATTTTTCAAGTTGCCATCCATGGAAGCAGAAGCGTTCTATTGTTAAGGGCCAACTGGTTAGGGCTGCCCGTATGTGCAGCACAGAAGCCGCATTTGATGAGGAGTGCTCTCTTCTAATGGAGATGTTCTTGAATCGAGGCTATCCTGAAGGCCTTATTCTTGAATTGACAGCAGAAGTGTCATTCAAACGTTTGAATGGCACTTATTTACCATTGCTTGTTTCCAACATGCAACCACCTATAGTTGAAAGTCATGTTAACATTTCAAATGCTTCGTTAGATCTAACCCCAGGCATTGATGGTTATTCTGAAGGGTCTACTTTTTCTATTAGCTTTATTTCCTCCTTCAATATAAATTCTGGTCCCTTATGTTCAATTATACGTAAGAACTGGTATTTCATTACCAACTCTGGTTTACATGAAAGATTGGGGGTAAGCCCATTATTCATATTTAGAAGAGGTAGCAATCTTATAGATTTGTTACAGAAAAACAATGCAATGGACTTTATGGTTAGACAAAAAGGCACCTTTACTTGTGGTTGTTGTAAATGGTGCAGATACCTTCGGGTAGGGAATTCTTTTTCTATTGGAAAAAGGAAATATTCCATCAAACACAAGATTAATTGTAATACTAGATCCATTGTCTACTTAGCCTTTTGTGAATGCTGCCCTGCATTTTATGTTGGCAAAATGGACCGGAGGTTCCGTGACCGCATTAGCCAAAATATTTATGCTATTAAGAGTAAGAGAAGCGACAATGCTTTATCTAAACACATTTTGAGTAATGGTGGCCATAGTTTTCAATTTATGGCCATCGATAACATTAAGTTTGATATTAGAGGTGGGCCACAATCTCTTATCTTGGAGACTCGTGAGTTAGAGTGGCAACTCCAGTTAGATGCTTTTTCCTACCCTGGCCTCAATGATAATTGTAACATTGCTTCTATTTTAAAGTATAAAAGCTACCTTAGGTAATCTGGAGCCCATCTACTTCACTTCATATTGATTTTTAAAGTGTTTTAGATTTGTATAACCTTGTTTCAGTTTAATACAGGCTTGTATCTTAAAGGTTACTTAGTTTAAACTGTTTGGTAGGAAATTGTTTGTTGTTGTTTGATTAAATGTCATACATTGTCATATACATACTCCTTTGGCATACTATACATTTCATTTTGCAGCATCTGCATTCACACAGGCAGGGTTTGATGTCCGATTACGTTTATTTGCCTGTCATATGTATTTTAAAAGTATTTTAAACATATTTTTAAATGTTTATAACTGACTTGTTAATGTTGTTTTAAATGGTTTTACCCACTACTCAGGAAGTGACATTAATTAGTAGTCACTAATGAAAGTTTTTAAATACTGTGAGCTTGCGCTCTGTTAGTGCTGATGAAGCTTCTGCTTTTGCAGTAGCGAAAACGCTGGTTGAATTATTTGTTTAATAAAATTGTGTTTCAGTTTTAGTGTTCAACTTCTCGGCTTTTTGGAGCACCTTTATGGATTTTACAACTGTTTAGTGTTTTTTTCTACTGGTTTGGCATGTCTTTGGGTGCACCTTCCAGCCCGAGTACGCCGAACATTTTCGGCACAATTAACGCTGATAATATTCAGGAACAGTCTAGTTTACAAGCGCTAATGGCAGCGCTTTCGCAACGTTTGGACATCATGAACTCTCGCCTGGATAATATCGAAAGAGGCAGTGTTTGTAACAAACAAACTCCTGGTACTAGTAATTCTGTTATACCAGCGGGACAACTGCAACGGATTAGCGTGCCTGCTTCAATTGTACATCGTGGGGCTGGTGGTTTGCCTTCAACTGAGTCCTACAACAACGGACCTGGGTCGAATGTACCTATTGCATCCAACACTGTTAATACTGATAACAACATGAATGTAGGGACAAGTCGTTCCTCTTTACCTGTTTTTCAACAAGCAGCTGGAGACCAGATGTCACCGATTGGTGTGCCCTCTATGTCCGAATGGGCGAAGAATTTGACCCCCTTTTCCTTTGAGGGCACAGCAGGGTCGGGTTCACCGGTGACGGACGCTCTCAGTCCAGGTAATATTCCGGATAACATTACAGAGAATTTAAAACTGTTGGATGCTAAATTATTGAAAATCAAGAAACTACAATTGGAAGTTTCATACTTCCAACAGTGCCTGTTAGAGGGGATCATAACGAAGGGCTTACGTAGCTCCTTTTCACCCACAGGCTTATTTTATGATACCACCTTTATGTCCGAACTTGAGGCCCTTTTTAACAGACAAGGGGCAGAATTACTTGAGTTAATGATTAAGAACTATTCTAAGCACATTGTTGTGCTACTGGATGAATCTTCTAAATTGGATGACAACATTAAAGCTGACATGAATTTTTTCAGATACAAATATGACTATAATCGAATTCTCTCTAGCATTGATACCTTGCTTGCAAAAATGAAAATTAAAAAGTCAAAAAAGTTAATAAGAGACAGACACGCTTATCAAACTAAATCTGTCTATCCGAATTTGGTGAAACGGGATAATAGACCTGTTAACCAAACGGAGAATACTCTACCTGTATCTGAAAATATTGATAGGGAAACTGCTGGGCAACCCCTTATGGAAGATGGCCAGGACATTGAAGGAGGTGAGGGGCCTATCGATCAAGGCCCTAGGAGAAGCAATAGGATTAAATCCTTTAATAAAAACAACAACTTCAATAACCATCAGAAGCCTTTTTTAGGGAAGAAGGGCAACCGGTATCAAAGGAACAGGAACTGGAACAGATAAGAGCCCCTACTGTTTCATTAGGGGATGATTCTGTGGTTAAGCAATCTCCTTCTGTATTGTCTAACTTTAATGGAGATTTTCATATTTACAACTTTTCTAATGTCGTAGTTGATGTTGATTTGATTGAACTTTTGGCAAAAGGTCTTAATTTTGTTCCTGATCACAAATTTAAGCTGGCTAAATTGTTAGTCGACTTAAAATTTTATGTGCGTAAGCTCAATTTGCATGTTCTTTTCAACAACGACTTACCTGTGACTACAGATAACTTGAAGTTAACCAGTTCCTTTAACCCCTCTTTACATCCTAGCATACACATTTTTGAAAAGGCTTGTGAACTTGATTTCCGGCATTTATTTGCCTCTTTTCATGCTCTTGGTACAACAAAGAACATTTCTTTTGATCAGTTCACTGCCTTAAACAAAATTCGTGGTATGGCTGTGAGAATAATTAAACCTGACAAGGGAGGGGGACTGGTTATTTTTGATAAGGAGGAATACACTAATAGAATGTTGCAGGTGTTAGATTCACCGGCGTATGAAGCTTCTTCGTTAAATGAATTGACAAGCTCTTATAACAAAATAAAGGGATACTTTAGGGATTTATACCTTGAAGGTAGAATTAATATTGATACCTATAATTTCATTGACATCTCGTTCCCTAGGGTCCCAGTTATGTTTGGGATCCCTAAGATACATAAGAGCTTAACAGATCCACCTATGTGTGCGCTAGTGGATGGTAGATGTTCCATTACACATCCTTGTGCATGCCTCATTGACAGCATCATTGGTAAATATTTGAAATCTATACCACAGATCTGTAAAGACTCATGGTCTTTTTTGAGTTTAATCAACGAAGTCCAATTCGACAGGGACCTCAATTTCTTGACTATCGACGTGGTTGATTTATACACTTCGATACCACATGAGGAGGCTGTCGAATGGATTGAACTCATGCTACGGGAATGTGGGGCATCCAACAATGACATTATAGTGGTAACAGAAGTACTAGACATTACCCTTTCTTCTAATTTTTTCATGTTTGAGGGACACTATTACCTCCAAAAGAAAGGTATTGCAATGGGTTCCCCGTGTGGCAGCAGTGTGGCCAACTTATTTGTTGCCTACTGGGAGAGGAAGTTCCTTTTCAATTATTCTACATTTCAGGAGCACTCTATAATTTACACTCGGTTCCTAGATGATGTGTTTATGTTGATTAAAGGTGGGGAGGAAGTGGCATTAAATCTCATCTCCCATATGAACGCTTCAACAGAATTTTTAAAATTCACACACCACTTTTCGACCTCTGAGATTGACTACCTTGATGTCAAATTAGTTAAAGACACTAGTAACAATAGATTCTGCTCATCCATTTTTAGGAAGGCTACTTACTGCAACTCTTTTTTGCATTTTTCAAGTTGCCATCCATGGAAGCAGAAGCGTTCTATTGTTAAGGGCCAACTGGTTAGGGCTGCCCGTATGTGCAGCACAGAAGCCGCATTTGATGAGGAGTGCTCTCTTCTAATGGAGATGTTCTTGAATCGAGGCTATCCTGAAGGCCTTATTCTTGAATTGACAGCAGAAGTGTCATTCAAACGTTTGAATGGCACTTATTTACCATTGCTTGTTTCCAACATGCAACCACCTATAGTTGAAAGTCATGTTAACATTTCAAATGCTTCGTTAGATCTAACCCCAGGGATTGATGGTTATTCTGAAGGGTCTAATTTTTCTATTAGTTTTATTTCCTCCTTCAATATAAATTCTGGTCCCTTATGTTCAATTATACGTAAGAACTGGTATTTCATTACCAACTCTGGTTTACATGAAAGATTGGGGGTAAGCCCATTATTCATATTTAGAAGAGGTAGCAATCTTAAAGATTTGTTACAGAAAAACAACGCAATGGACTTTATGGTTAGACAAAAAGGCACCTTTACTTGTGGTTGTTGTAAATGGTGCAGATACCTTCGGGTAGGGAATTCTTTTTCTATTGGAAAAAGGAAATATTCCATCAAACACAAGATTAATTGTAATACTAGATCCATTGTCTACTTAGCCTTTTGTGAATGCTGCCCTGCATTTTATGTTGGCAAAACGAACCGGAGGTTCCGTGACCGCATTAGCCAACATATTTATGCTATTAAGAGTAAGAGAAGCGACAATGCTTTATCTAAACACATTTTGAGTAATGGTGGCCATAGTTTTCAATTTATGGCCATCGATAACATTAAGTTTGATATTAGAGGTGGACCACAATCTCTTATCTTGGAGACTCGTGAGTTAGAGTGGCAACTCCAGTTAGATGCTTTTTCCTACCCTGGCCTCAATGATAATTGTAACATTGCTTCTATTTTAAAGTATAAAAGCTACCTTAGGTAATCTGGGGCCCATCTACTTCACTTCATATTGATTTTTAAAGTGTTTTAGATTTGTATAACCTTGTTTCAGTTTAATACAGGCTTGTATCTTAAAGGTTACTTAGTTTAAACTGTTTGGTAGGAAATTGTTTGTTGTTGTTTGATTAAATGTCATACATTGTCATATACATACTCCTTTGGCATACTATACATTTCATTTTGCAGCATCTGCATTCACACAGGCAGGGTTTGATGTCCGATTACGTTTATTTGCCTGTCATATGTATTTTAAACGTATTTTAAACATATTTTTAAATGTTTATAACTGACTTGTTAATGTTGTTTTAAATGGTTTTACCCACTACTCAGGAAGTGACATCAATTAGTAGTCACTAATGAAAGTTTTTAAATACTGTGAGCTTGCGCTCTGTTAGTGTTGATGAAGCTGCTTTTGCAGTAGCGAAAACGCTGGTTGAATTATTTGTTTAATAAAATTGCGTTTCAGTTTTTGTGTTCGACTTCTCGGCTTTTTGGAGCACCTTTGTGGATTTTACTTCTTTGAAGTGGGTGCATTTACATTCTGTTACCTATAAGAGGTTATACTTTCATACAGATTCAGGTATTTCCATTCCTTTCATTCCCTTTTACATAGAGAAAATTTCACAAATGTACATGCATTTTCTATACCAAATATATTACTGGCAGGAAATGACAAGTAGAGAAAAAAAACATATATTTTTACATCAGTTTTCCTTAGCCTGTTATCAACTCTGGTACCACAGTCACAAAAAAGGCCTAGCACAAGAAGCTTAAAGAGGCTGGTTCCTTTACATTTCTTCTAAATTCTAACAAGTATCATACACACAAACTGGTACTTTTAACTCATGTCTTGTGTTCTGATCAATTACCTAGCCTGTTCCAAATTGTAAAATGTCATCTGTACATGCTGTTTGGATTGCATATAGAGCTGTATTTGCATTAAAAACAGAGAAATGTTAAGTCAATTTTGTATGATTTTTCTGTTAGTGCAGATGAAAGTTTTAAGTTCAAGAATCAGAAAATGACATTGCTGATATAGCAGTTGAAAAGTAGTACAGTCATGTAATTATTTGGACCATACTGCAGCTTACAGATAACACATATGTCTTGTAATTGCTGAGTGGGATGATAAAATAACCACCTAGACATATGAGAAATCATCCACTCCTGTATGAGCATATTAGCTAATAGGAAACTTATAAAAAAAACTGACACAGCAAGATCAAAGAAGACAGTCTGTTTTTAAATGTTGGAAAATCACAGTACAAAAGTGGTCAGATATTATAAGGAAAGGTAACCCCCCTGACTTAAAATAATCAAGAAGTAGGCATGCGGAGGTAGAGCCTGACACATGCTGGGTGTGTGAAGGATGGCTTGCTACCTGCCAAAAAACTGTTTTCTTTTTTCTGATCTTTTTGATACTGATGAGTTTTTATCACAACCATGTGTGCTGGATCTTTTGTGTTTAGTTCCCTGGATCTTTTGTGTTTCGTTCCTTGGTTTTGGTTAGACAAAACTACTCAATGCATTTAAATTACAGAAATGGGTTTATGCAAATATGAAAGTAAAGTTCTCTTTCGCACAGTGTTTGAAGCCCTTTAGGAGACTTCTTGGCTCACTAGTATTATTGTATCATTATATCAATCGTTATCACTAGTAGTATTGTATCATGAGGAATTGGATAAGACCCCACAACCCTGCTTTTAAGCCTCTGACAAAGAATAGTTTATTGTCTTCTCTTCAGGTGTGCAAGAAATTACTAGTTTTAGACAACCATATAAAACAACTTTCTGATAAACACTTTGTTTCAGCCTGGTTAAATACAAAAATAATGGTGCATATTGGGGCACTGCTTAACCAATGATACCCTAAATTTTCCTTGGCATGATTTAATATAGATAATGGTTAATCCTCATGAAGCCTGAAATGTCCCATCACTATATGTGTATATAATAATACATACAGCGTGTGATAGTTCTTGCCCTATGGTGTATCAAAATGTTGTGAAACTAAAATGAAAGAATGCAAATAACAGCTATTGTAAGTAGAGTGTTATTGTAACTAATGTAAATAGTTTTGTTTCTTTAAGAAAGACAGCTGCAAGTCTGTATTGTAAATAGTGCAAATTGTATTATTTCTTTAAGACAGATAGCTATAGAGACTTTTGTATTAGCTACAGAGACCTCCCACAATAAATAGCATTGTTCATTTAAGACAAATTGCTATATATTTTTGTATTAGCTAAAGAGGCATCAAACAAGAATTGCTGTTAATGAGCAATTATCCTATTAGAGTTATGTATGAAAGGACATTTATTACCCTGTTGGAGAAGTTGAAACAATGGTTCCAGCAACTGTGCTGAAGCAAAGGAGAAGACATTCCAGAATAACATAAGGAAGCCTAGACTTATTCTACTAGAAATCTGAAAGAAGGAATTTTAAAAACCCATTTGGACTGTGTTGAACTTGGTATGAGATGTTTTTTTCTGTGTGTGATTTACAGAAAATGTCCTTTATACATTTTGTTTTGTTTCACCTGAATATGCAAGAAGAGTCTGCATTAGTATGTTTCTATTTTGTTTAATAATAGTGCATTATTTTTATTTATTTACTTATTTCACATTTGGTTACCAGGAAAGTCTGATTGGACACAGGTCCTTTTCCAGCGGAGACCCACAGAGAAAAGCACCACATTAATGCACAATAATTATTACAACAAATGAAGGATACACAGAAATCATTCAGAGCGCTAATATATACAGTTTTACAAGTTAGGGAAAGTGTCATGATACAGGAAGGGTTACAATAAATGAAGGGTACACAAATTTCATACACAGAAACTATTATATAAAATTGTACTTGTACTGGAAAGTAACATGATACAGGGAGTGTGACAAGAATAGTCAATCATGCATATCATCTGAGAGATCTAGGACATTGCCCATATTTCATAAGTCAGAGAAACAGACAAGAGGCCTTGCACAGAACATGTTTGATTACACAAGTGAGTTGTTGTGGTCTGCACTATGGAAATGTTCAGCGAGGAAGGAGAGAGTAGACAGTTATTGGTTAGTTATTATAGTTGCTAATTAGTTAGTCATTGGTCAGTAAGTATGTATGTATGTAGTTGAGGAAAGAGGGATGAAGAGTGTAATATTGTAGATCAGGACTAGCCAGGAGTGGCACAAAAATAGAGCCATGTATCAGCCAGGTGAGCTTTTATTTTATTTTTTTAATTCTGTTATTGAAGATGTAGCTGTAATGTTGAGGGGTAAAGAATTCCATTTTCTAGTTATAAAATTTGAGTAGAGGGATTCAACAGCTGTATTATTGGCTTTAGTTAGGTCTAGGAGGAGTTTATTACTGGAGCGTTACACTCTATTACTGGTGTAGGGATGCAGTAGGTTTTACAGAGCTGGGGTTTTATTCACTTGTGATCTCTGCTGCATTATTTTATGCTACAACATATATGGTTGCACTACATTTTGTCAAATGCTGCATGTGAACTTTTTTCTGACACAGGTACATGGGGAAAGTGTTAGGGGTGATAGTGTGAGGGGGGCTAGGATAACAGTAGGTTTAGGTAAGAGAATAGACTTAATAGTTATATGTGTGTGCAAGTGCAGGTTAGGGTTAGAGTAGTGGATAGATGTTATTGTGTATGTGGTATGTGTGCATGTTGAATGTTTGAGATACCTTGTTTAATTGTTGCATTCCAGAAAGGGTTTTTCTACCTTAAGGTCTATGGTTAGGATTGAGGCAGAGGCAGGGTTTGGGCTGGGTTTATGGTTAGCATGTATTATTATTAAGGTGGGCAGGGAACATATCATTTCTTATCCCTATAGCATTGTAATAAATATGTTCTATAATTTTCTCTTTTTTACACTTATGATACACTCTTTCATCATAACTTTATAATGCATTGACCCTTTTACTAGAAATTTGTTCAACATTAATCTCAACAAGAAATCTTGCTGCTCATACAAATTCTTAAATCTATTCCTCCTTTTCTATGGTATTCTGCATTTCTCCTAGTAGATTTTTTTGTGGATCTACATAATAATGCTTTTCCCATTATTTCTAAATACCGTGTCTCTCTATCCTGACTTACTGCTTTCATATTAATTTTCCATTCACATATCTTTTTTATACTCCAAGTTGTCTCATATTTTTAACCTTCTTAATTCCTTTTTCAAAATTCATCTTTTTCCATAACAGTTGGCATTCACCTCCTAAGGATTTTGCCACTACTTTCTCCTCATTATATTATATCCATTTTAATATTAAAACCTATTCAGTGAACTTAAGAAAAATACCAAATCTATTAAATTCACCCCCACCTATATTTACTTTATTATATATCACACCCATTTTAATAGGGATAATCCTTGATCCCTGAGACACCATAAATATAGTATGCAATATTTATTTCTTCATAATGCTCAGAAGTGCAAATATTTCTCCTAAATAAAGTAAAAACTGTAGATACCAGACAAGATAAATTGTTCACTTAAAAGTAAAACAATGTAATATCCAGAAACAAACATTATAGTGAACCAAATCAATGTAGAGGCTGGCCACATAAAACGCCATTCCAAAATAATTCCAAATGTTTATTTGTGAGCACTTTCGCAGTTCCAAAGGCTGCTTCTTCAGACATAATTGGATTTCATTAATTCAATATTTATATCACAATCAACTAATGAAATCACAAATACAATTAAACAATCAATCAGTATAGACATACATATAAAAATATGTAAAATAACATACATCCATACATATAAAAAAGCCATTTAAAATTCATTTTCTTACTAACTATAAATATGTCTCTCTTTAAGGATAGGTTTAATGCAGATCTTACCATTCAAGCCTCTCCCTCTGTTGGTCCTCATTCTAATAATCCATTTCAATTCTGATGTTTCTGACCTGTTCCTAATATCAATCCCATGTTCACTAAGCTGAATTGTCTCCATTACCAAAAATTTAAAGCTATGGAAGGAACCATGCTGTGAAACATGTCTAGCTAATGCATTTGTACATATTTCATTGTTTATGCTGTAAATGTGCTCCCTAATTCAATCCCTTAAACATCTCTCTGTTTTACCTATATATGATATGTCTATCTTTTTATATAGGTAAAACAGATAGCACTATAACCTTTAATTATTTTCTTTATTAACATATAAACCTACTTACTTTATTTGCTTTTCCATCTAAAATACTAGCTCCATTGTCCATTCAGTATTCTTAATAATCAAATAAAAAATAAACAGTTAGGAGTTCAAAACACAGCCAGTCTCCGAAGTAAATCCCTTATAAATTCTTTATTAAAATGGGTAAGCGCTTTCACGAGTACCAAGCTTGCTTCATCAGACCATAAGGTATCTGAAGGTTGTATGAACATTTAAAAACAAGTCAGCCAATAGCAGTCCCTCCTCTAGACCATTACATCATGCCTTGAAAGGGCTACAAAGTGAATACACTTTAATGATTACTCTGCACATAAAACAAAATATAAAAACATCCAAATGCTAAATAATTAATTCTGTTAGACTGCTGCAACTAAACTAATACAGACAATGCTATGCTATATAAAAAACATAATGACAACATTCCTAAAATGAATCATTCATGTATGGAAAAATGCAAATGGGCTGTGTGCAAACATTTTAAAAAACAGCATATTTCAAACCTTCTCAATATCGTACACTATTGCAAACCACCCTATTACATATAGACCACTTATAATGGTTTATTTAAAAATGTTTATTTAAAAAGAGGTCTGGCTTTTAAGATGGGTTTCAATGGTACATGATCATTCAGACCCATCTCACCATCCGCCCTAAGGTGAACGATCCACTTAACTTCATTAACTTCAGTGTAATTGCTGAGGTCTCCTTTACAGTCATTGCCTTTCACATGTTCCAAAACCATAACATTAAAATTATGGTCTGTGGAAGTCCTGCTAACATGCTTAGCAAGTGCATTATTTGCATTCTGTGTGTTACTATTATATATGTGTTCCCTTATACAGTCTTTAAGTTTTCTATTGGTTTTCCCAACATAAAAAACAGGCACATTTCACACTGAGCTAAATACTGTTGCAGTTAGCTTCCACATAAAATCTAAATTGTTTTTGAATAACTAGGTGTATAAAGCTGCCACTACTATTTATGTACTGAGAAAAATTACAAGCTAAGCAAAGCTTGGTATTCATGGGTATCTCTCTTCATATAATCTTTATAACTATAATCTCTATATCCACACAATAGTCTCTTTACACATTTTTTATTTTTATACCTAAATGCTGGGTGTCTTCCCACAATATCCCTAATTTTTATAACAGTAGTTAGAACTCTCCAGTGTTTATTAATAGTTCTTCTAATATGTTCACTGTCATTACTATAAAATAATGAATATTTCAGATTTTATTTTTCTAACTTATTAACTTCTCTGACTGCTGGGAAATCCTTTTCTTTAGAAAAATAGGGGTGAATGTAAGTGGCTCTGCCTTGTCTTACATTATCAAAAATAGGAGAAATATGTGAACTTTTATAACCACTCTGCATAAACTTCGTATTTAGTTGTCTCAATTCATCTTCAAAGCCATCGTCAGCTGGATTCAACCTGGAGGCTCTGATGGCTTGCCCCTTTACTACATTCGAGAATACATAAGGGGGTGTATGCTATTCCGATGGAGCAGTTTGTCATGGTAGCATGGTTTCCTATACACCCCAGTGGTGATACTACCATTTCCATCCCTTGTAATTCTGACATCTAAGAAGTCTATGCTAGATTTATCTTTTTTGATGTTCAAATTTCAGATAACTATCAACATTCTGAATATATTCCCTAAATCTAGAAAACTCGTCTTCACCCCCTATCCAAAAAAAAGATATTGTCCACAAAAACAACGATAGAGCAGAATGTGCTTCCTAAGGGTCTCATTGTTCAATATGTGCCTGCCTTCCCAAACAGCCATAAAAATATTGGCATAGCTGTTGGCACATGCCGTGCTCATAGCTATGCCATCGAGCTGAAGGTAGTACTTATGATTGAAAACAAAAACATTGTTGGTTAGTAGCAATGTCATAAAGGCACATAAAACCTCTTTGTCATTCCTTTCATATCCCTTATTACTTGTTATATATTCTATCAATGCATTATCTCCATGCTCATTTGGTATTTTAGTGAATAAAGAACAATCATCCATGGTGACAAACTCGAATTGTACTGTGTTGTCCCATGCAGAAATATATTTATGAAAATCCTGTAAAAAGCTTTTAGTATCCACCAAAATGTACTCATTCTTACTCACTATGGGACTTAGCCACTTCTCTATAATAATCAAGAGTGGTTCTATCAACCACCACTCCTCAGAAACTGTAGGTCGCAATGGGGGGTTGTTAGGATGTTTGTGAATTTTTGGAATCCCTTGTATGCATGGTATCTTAGAATATTCAACCTAACAATACTTATATATATCATCTGTAATAAATCTATGATTCAACAATCTTAGGAGAATATTATCTACATGTCCTTTCATATTATGTATCATTAATACATCAATCATTCTGTAGATTTCTCTATCATTCAATATTTCCTGCATTTTACTTACATAAATTGCTTTATCCATAATAACCATTGGTGATTGTTGAATCATAGATATATTACTACTTTGTCCCATGGCATTTGTCACATTGCTCCTCTAGACCAGTGATCAAGGAGCTTCAATCCTCACCACTAACACCAGTGGGGAAAGTTCATTGTGAGAAAAATAAACATATACAGTATATTCAGATGCAGCCTTCAGCACCAAGTACAATTTCCCTTAAGAGCGCACAGAGAATGCACACTCCAGTCTTGGGGCTGGACTTCCTGTCCAGGACCTAAATAAGATTCCCCACTGACCACAGTACAGCTGAGTCCTTACCTGCGTGTTTCAATCCAAGTCTTCCACCACCCTCTCTGTGGAATCAGTGCTCTCAGTGTGCCAAGGTAGCTGTTAGTCATACTCTCATTGAGATTTTCACACACACACACACACACACACACACACACACACACACACACACACACACACACACACACACACACACACACACACACACACACACACACACACACACACACACACACACACACACACACATGCACACACAATAGATATTATATAAAGTAAAATATTTCCCCAAAGCAATAATGCAAAAGAGATGTTTGCCTTTGATGCAAAGTTTGAAATAAGAAATGCTTGGTATAATGCAAAAGAAAAGTTTGTTTTCAATACAAGGTTTGAAATAATGTAAAAGGAAAACATTGTTTTTCTAAAGTGCAGAAATGTAACATGCAAGACTTGAACTGCAAAGTTAAAAATAGATGTGGAAAGTACAGTGGATATAAAAAGTATACACACCCCTGTTAAAATGACAGGGTTCTGTGATATAAAAAAATGAGATCACAATAAATCATTTCAAAACTTTACCCACCTTTAATATGACCTATAACCTGTTCAATTCAATTGAAAAACAAACAAATCTATTAGGGGAAAAATATAAAAAATAAAAAACGTACAATAAGCTGGTTGCATAAGTTGCACACCCTTAAACTAATACATTGTTGAAGCACCTTTTGATATAATTACAGCATTCGGTCTTCTTGGGTACACATCTGGCATCAATTAAAGACACTCTGATTAACCCCAAATAAAGTTCAGCTGTCCTAGTAGGATTTTCCTGACATTTACTCAGTTGTCTGCTACAGCAAAAGCTATGGTTCACATAGAGCTTACAAAGCATCAGAGAGATCTCATTGTTGAAAGGTATCAGTCAGGAGAGGGTACAAAAAAATTTCCACAGCATTGGATATACCATGGAACACAGTAAAGACAGTCATCAAAAAGTGGAGAAAATATGGGATAAAAGTGATGTTGCAAAGAACTGGATATCCCTCCAAACTTGATGAAAAGACAAGACAAAAACTGGTCAAGGAGGCTGCCAAGAGAC
Organism: Protopterus annectens; assembly: GCF_019279795.1. NCBI lineage: Eukaryota > Metazoa > Chordata > Ceratodontiformes > Protopteridae > Protopterus > Protopterus annectens. The sequence goes on from NC_056746.1 coordinate 1,493,758,032, forward strand.
CTACAACAACACTGAAGGAACTGCAGGATTTCTGGCAAGTACTGGTTGTGTACTACATGTGACAACAATCTCCCATAATCTCCATATGTCTGGACTATGGGGTAGGGTTGCAAGACAGAAGCATTTTCTTACACAGAAAAACATCCAGGTCTGGCTAAAATTTACAAAACAATGCATCAAGTCTCCCAGAAGCATGTGGAAAAACATGTTATGGTCTGATGAGACCAAGGTTGAATGTTTTGGCCACAATTCCAAAAGGTACGTTTGGGGCAAAAACAACACTTTGCATCACCAAATGAATACCATCCCCACGGTGAAGCATGGTAGTGGCAGTATCATGCTTTGGGGTTATTTTTCTTCAGCTGGAACTGGGGCTTTAGTCAAGGGGGAAGGGAATTATGAACAGTTCTAAATACCGGTCACTTTTGGCCCAAAATCTTCAGGCATCTGCTAGAAAGCTGAAGATGAAGAGGAATTTCACCTTTCAACATGACTATGATCCCCAAGCATGCATCCAAATCAACAAAGGAATGGCTTCACCAGAAGAAAATTTAAGTTTTGGAATGCCCCAGCCAGAGCCCAGACCTAAATCCAATAGAAATTCTGTGGGGAGAACTGAAGAGGGCTGTGCACAAGAGATGCCCTAGCAATCTGACAGATTTGGAGCGCTTTTGCTAGAGCATAGATTTGCATGATACACCAGACAAAGTCTGGTCTGTTTTACAGAAATGGTTTGCATCTTCTATGTCAGAAGTTAAATGTAAATCTGGTATTTTTAATGTTCAAAAATTTCACAGAGCCCAAGAAGATTTAGAATGAGCACAAAATACACCAAATGCCATTGTACAGGGATCAGCAGGAATAACAGTTATTTCTCCTGCTGATATTTATCAACAGTCTCATTTATTGCAGAAACTGCCTCAGTGGCAAGACAAAAAATGATTTTTTTCAATATGTTGGCATTTTAAAGAATGCTTGACATACACTGTGAGATCTACTTGGAATGATGCTCTGTGGAGATTTTTTTGCATTTATTCCCAAATGTTTAAAGTCATATATGGAGATAAAAAAAATGTTTTCTACAGAGTAGGACAGCTCGTATGGCAACTATTCTTAAAGCATACACTCGGGATCAACCTTTGACAGCTGAATTACTTGATTATTTTAAAATCACCATTTTGGACAAATTGATGGAACAAGTTGACCATTTGTAGATAGCTTTTCAGGTGGTCTAGGAAAGAACCAGAGGTACAAAAATTGTTAATCCATACCTTTTTAAAACATGTAAAGGGAGTGCCAGGTGACATTAAATACATTCATGAATTAGGGTATAAGACCTTAGAAAAAGTGGTTCAAAAACTCATACGTGGTTAGACAATGGGGGTGATGGAAAGTTATATATACACACAATATCTTTTGTGTAGAGGGTGAACAAAGTGTTGATTTTATTGAGAAAGTAAGAGGATGTAGTAGGAAGTCTGATGAAAGGACAGGGGAACCATGAGTGGCTTCTGCTCCTGCAATGGTAAGGGTAAATACACAAGGTAGTTCAGGAAAACAAGTGGTATGTTTTACTTACAAAAAATAGGTCATATTAAACAAGATTGTCCATATTATAAATGATGAAAAGCAAGCCAAATACAAAAAGGTATATATGCAGAAAATACTGATTTTTCTAAACATAAATATAGGAAACAAAATCAAGAAAAGAGAGGCATAAATGATGACAAATGATCAAAGGATCAAAGTTGAAATGATTCAGGGGAAAATAAGGTATGTCCCGTAGAATAAACAGAAAATCCACCATATAATCCTTCATATGGCACAGGTCAGGAAATAAAATATGAGACAGAAAGTACAAAGTACACTCTAGACAGTGATGACATGAACATTCAGTGAGGAACAGAACATGTTGTCTGTGTAATTAGAGATGTACTCAGGGTAATTGAGCAAAGTGAATTTGATTCCAGTTAGGGGTGTGCCCCCCACCCAAGTAACTTTTCTGACTACTTTCAAATTCAGAAAGGATGGACGTCCATTAGCTGACGTATGGGTGGAGGGAACATTATTGAAGGATGTTTTAATTGACACTGCAGTGGCAGTCTCAGTCACTAACAAACAGTTGCCTGTTAATTGATTAAAGTAATCTAAAGATCTTAGGATAAAGTAAGGTTTTGATGCCAGCACTTGCATGGCTGTAGCTAGCAAACCAGTTAAAATAAATTTCAAAGAAAATGGAAATCCGGTGGAGGGCACATTTCTTATGAATTCCAGCTGTGAAACAACAATTCTCAGGGTAGATATCTTATGTAAACTGGGAATAGTAATTGACTTTACTAACAGGGTTTTGTGGACTACCAGTGAAGATGACAGACCTAATACTGTTGAACAATTTTCCGCTTTTGTGATAGATGTAGACAAGTACAAAAAAGACATTATGCAGGATTCACAAAACCTCTGTGTAAGAGTTAATATGTCTTACACGGAGGCTGCAGTTAAACGGTGTGACATCAGCATGCCATGCATATTCATGAGGGCATGCTAAATCACACCCTAGGCTAACACGGTTCGTGTAGGAAAGCAGGGGGCATGTCCGCACGGCGGGTTCTGCAAAGGGACACGCCCCCAGAAGAGTCACAGTCCTGAAAGTAAACTCCTACAAGCGAGTCCGCGGAAATGTCAAGAAACACACCACACATGCCCCCACAGACTATAAACCCAACTGTAATGTAAAACGTAAAAATCAACATTTTAATTTTTTTTTATAATTTCAAAAATGTTTGCCCATAATTGCGCTCATTTGCGCGGGTGTGCCCTTCACTCAGCCACAGTTAGCAGTCATTGAAAAAGCATATAAGATCTGAATATGCAAATTAAGCCAAGTAGCAATAGGGTAGCGGTAGAGACATTGGTCAAAGTGGAGGTAGTCACGGTTCGAGCCCCAACAACATAATTTTCTATTTTTAGTGAAATAAGCACAAAACAATTCCCTGACATATATATATATATATATATATATATATATATATATATATATATATATATATATAAAACTATAATTTAAGTAAAATGTAATGAAATGAGCCATGTATTTTTGAAGAAATCTGACACAATAAAAAAACAATTTTATAAGTGCCCATAGCTGAGCAGCACTCTAACAAGCTGAGTATGACTGCCCGAAGGTGAGCATTGGTTTAACAGGTGTAATATGAGTGCCTGGAGTTGAGCAGCACTCTAACATGCTGAAACTGTGTGCCCATAGCTGAGCAACAATTCACACAGCGTAATATGCGTGCTCATAGCCAAATAACGTGTTAACCAGCGTAAGTCGTTTTCGCGGAGCTGAGCAGCGCGCCAACCAGCTTACCGGCGGGCAACGTTGAGCAAGCTGTATCAAAGCCACCTTTACACAGACACACCTCCTAGCCTGTCTAGACAGTAGTAAAATAAAAAAAGCAGTGCCCAGGCTCGAACCCAGGATACTGTGCATCATAGTCAAAGTACCGAACCACTAAGCCATGACAGTTGTACTGAGAAATGCAGTATTAGCATATATATAGGAATGAGTGGAAATAGAAGCATGACAAAGCAGTTTTTTCTAAGCTGATACATTTCCAAAAATGGCCAATCACAGATAAGTGCGGGAAAAAGGGCATATATAAGCCCCATAGGTGGGAATACACAGCATAACTGATTGTGGAACCTATTTTCAGTCAGGATGGCAGGTGTAGGAGAGGGCAGTCACTTCCGAGCACAGAGGTGGGGTGTTGAGGAGTCCAAATATATGGTTTGGCTCCTAGTCCACAATTATGAGGCTCAACTCATGCAGGGCCAGGTTCTCTGGGGTGTGTACAAGGCAGAGGCGTGGAACCAGTTGGCACATGATCTCACCAGTGCCACAGGCATACCAAGGTCTGGTGAACAGGTCCGTCACCACCATGCAGACCTGAAGAGATGAAAGCAGGACCAACTGAACAGTTGGATCCAGGAGGCCCGGAAAATGCCCAACGCCCCACTACTGAGTAAGTATCCATGTAATTACATATGTAAGAAATTATCCTAGCCGATATTATGGAGATGTATGTTCCAATATTACTTCATTTATATTACAGCTGCAGGTGAGCGTTCCGCGAATTGGCGAGCCTATGGTGATAGGCTGGTGTGGTTGCACCACCAGGCAGGTTAGTAATTATTTTGCTGTAATTGTTACAGAATATAAGTGAGACAGCTTGTAAAAGAGTTCAGTGTTGTTACATATTAATAAAGTTCAAATAACACTAGAAGAAAGATTCTGCTAGTACTGTATGATTAGATAAGTGATGCAGCCTGTAATCCAGAAATAAAAATTAAACAAGTCTGAAATAGAGATTTTCCACCTGTATTGTAATATCAGATAACTTGCTTCAGCCTGAAAATTACTGGTAAACAAGCTAAAGATGATAGACATGTGTCAAATACATCCCCTTTTAAAATCTGCCATATGAAACAAGTGAGTTTGTTGGAAAGGATTGTTGTAACCAAGTAGGAAATGTTAATAACGCCTGGAATTAAGTACCATCTTGAATTGTAAAAATAAAACAAGTGAGAGTGTGAGAAAGAGGTATGAATCGACCAAGAAAGCTGTTATAACTTCTGAATAAAGTATACTGCAGTCAGTACATAATGAAATGAATGAGACAGCCACAACCAAAGAGTGAAATGTTTGTAATAAAGTACTGAAGCTGGAATGTGTCTGTCCCACAATTTGGATATGTTGCTGTACCCTTGCATTATGGAGATAGTATGGTTGTATGAAATACTGAACATCCGCAGTTGTCTAGAGCCATATAAATCAAATGTAGCAGGATGCTGTACCTGAACACAGCCAGATATGAACGTGTATGAATAAAAATGCAATGTATATTAATGTAGCAGTAACATTCCCATCACCAACATTCCTAAGGTTACATATAGGAAACTGTACTAAGACCTGTAGGGTATATATATCTGCAGCTACTAGAAATGTACAGCATATGTATAGGTAGTTGAAGTTGTTAATGAAATATTTCTTCACCCTACCCTATTTACACAAATAATGCCATTCCACACCAAACTGGGTATGTGTATTCACAATTAATTGCCATGGACATTTGCCCTGTTGGTTCATACATATTTGCATGTACGTTGATGCATGTGCCCTTTTCACATATCCAAACCTGATGGCCTGTTGCCATCAATCAACCCTGCATGCTGTTGGATTGTGTATTGTTGTACAAAATATGCATGTGTTATGCTTGCTGTTCAATGTTTGGTATTCATGGGTGTTTGGTTAATGGAAATACTGATGCATGCTGTTACAACTAATTTTGAATGGTATTGTTTGTTACTAACCCAAAATGTCATAAAATATTGCTAAACATAGGACAACAGGGAAGGCGGGTTCCAGCAGACCCACCTCTCCCACCTCAGCTGGCAAGTGCACCTGGCACTAGTGCCCAGGCCGGAACCTCCTCCAGTAGCCCTGTGCCACCTTCGGGTGGAAACGCTGCAGGGGATGGGCCTTGTCCCCCCTCTGCAAGCGTGGCCGGAGGAGAACGTCCACTCACCCTCCAAAGTGTCCGGTCTGTGGTGCGTAGCGAGATCAGGCGCTCTGTGCTTGATCCCCTACGTCAGCTCGAGGTGAGGGTGGTGCAACTCACAGGTGTGCCTGCCCGTCCTATACAGCTCCCAGCACAGCCCCCTCCTTGGCCGTGAAGGCACAGTGGCAACTGCCCATGGGTGGGGATCTCAGTTCCACTGTTGCCATCTGTGGGCTCATGGGCTCACGATATCCAAACATCCATCCCCGTCAATTGCGTTTCCCCCCCACATGTGTCATACTCCGCCCCTGTATTTGTCTTGTTTGTCTTGTCTGTTAACATCCCCTACCTACCTCCCCAAATATACCTACTTCCTGTACCTCACATTCCACTCTCACCTGAAAAAAAATAAAAAAGGGCACTCTGTTCCCACAAAAAAATTACACCCCATACATAGCTGCCCATTTTGCAGACATGTCTGCTGGACATATCAACTGGTAATTACAATTGGCTGTACAACGTATTTTGTTGTCCTCACCCCTTTCTCAGGGGTGGAAGGTTTCAAATTTCACACCAAATTACACACATATGCACAGCTGTTACTGATAAAGAAATGGGCAGCTATGGGCCTTTCCTACATCCTTCCTGCAAATCCCGAGCTTGTTTTCCTACTGTCTTACCCTCTTTGTGCCCCCTTTTTCACCACTTTCCTATCTCCCCATTTTCTTTTCTTTCAAAGAAATTAGTGCGGGTGTGCGCAAGAGTAAGCACTTTTAAGCAGTAGTCAGCCGGTGTGCACTTGTATGCGCTTAGCTAAGCATGTGTGCGATAAGCTAAGCGACAGTGCGCATGCGTGAGCACCACGCAAACCAGCGCTAACCCGCTTACAACTGCTTAAAAGTGCCTTAGTCACTCTGAATAACAAGGCTTATAGGCTGCTCCGCAGCATAATAAATTTCCTCTGTCAGTCTCGAACCCAGGACCTTGGAAACACTAGTCTGCATGACTTACCAGTAAGCCATGACTGATATACAAGAGCTTTGTGCTGAAAGCAATATATCATGAAATAGTAGGACTGAATGTAAAGGGAATATAGGAAGGCTATTACACAAAGCTTTTCTTGTATCTTTACTGGCAATTCTTGTGGAATTGCATTACATTAGTGTGATAAGAGAAACAACCATGCTAGTAGGTAATAATGTGACAGTAGCACCTTGCAAACCACACACACTATCAGAGCAGGATAAACACTGCCATATTTGAATAGGTAAGAGGCCAGACCTCGCAACTGTGACTGATTTACAGGGATGTTCCTGATTTGCAAACAAATGTTAACTGTGCCCCACTGTCTCCCTGTGAAATGTACTAACAGTAGGCAGAAAGGTGTGGAATCCCACATAATGGTAACTGTCAATTAGTTAAAGTACACACTACTTGCATGTCAGAAATGGTGTAGTAATACATATGCTCAAAATACCCCACAGTCACAACTGCAGAAAACCTGAAATATATCACGGGTGTATCCCACTGATATGTACCATTCCCTGAGGCTGCTAAAATATACACCTGAGAGTATCTGAAGCCTGCAAGTGTCAGAAACTCACAGGCATATCATTCTGTCTGCTGTCACACGCTCTGTGAATAGCTGTAGAATTGCTTCCACAAGCACACCCTCATGTAGGAGTACAACCCAGAAATATCAAAGGATGTAGCCATCTAATAAAATAAGGACAGTATAGCAGTCTACAAGCACTGCATGTGCCTGATATTCATAACTGTTAGTACAAAGTACAAGGCCCCACTACTGCTCAGCAGCAAAATAAGATACCCTTGTAGGTGTCAAACCCCACACCTTGGCCTTACCAGACTGCATGCAGTACCACCAAACCACACCAAACATATAAGGAATTGCTGCTGAAAGAAATATATCAGGCATTACAAGGAGTGAATGTAAATGGAAAATAGGAAAGCCATAGCAACACATTCCAGTAAAGACTCTTAGCAGGCCTTCAAGGAGTGAATGTAAAGGCTAAATACTGAAGCCATAGCAACAAATTGCAAGAGCTACTGTTGTATACCAGTTAATCCACAAGTCCCACAGGAAAGCACATACTCCCATTTAAACAGTATTAGTATTATTAGGTGTCAAGTTAACATACACACCGAGAAGAATGAACTGGAAGAAGCAACTTTCAGGTTTCAGTACAACATGCATTTCAGTGCCTACAACACAGCCTTAGATATGAGAGACATACCAACCTTTACACTCACAGAACAGTGTCCACAGCAAACCAGCATGGTCCCCACCTTGAAAAACTGAAAGGGCTATGCCTACCTAACCTAACATTTTATAGCACTGTCCTGAAATCACAGTGAGAACTGCAATTACCACACAGCAGGCTGCATGCAATTAGTAAATGCTGGCTAACAATTGGTGCAGAGGCCATCACATGCACATGTACAGATACCTACAAAAGCAGCCTGTACTCCCAGTCCACACATGCAATAATTTCATTGCAGCAACTGGAGGGAGAGAGAGAGACAGAGAGAGAGAGAGAGAGAGAGAGAGAGAGAGAGAGAGAGAGAGACAAAAAAAAATAATAAAAAGAAAAATCCATCAAGCCGTACAGCAGCAAGCCAGCCATCAGCAAGCCAGCCAGCAGCAAGCCATCCAAAACAGCAGTCAGAAACAAAGGTAATATAAACTACATAATCTAATAATCTTCATACTGTGAACCCTCCATATGTGTTAGCAGTCTGTATCTATATATATATATATATATATGAAGATGTGCATAGGGCAGGGGACATACTGCAACTGTTAGTGAAGGCTGGACATACATATGTAGTTGAAGGTTGCTATGTGCACATATCAATGTAGGTTGTAGTATAACTTATAATGTAGGTTGTACAGTAATGGATGTTTAGCAGTATTTTAGTGTGTGTATTCGTATGTGTAGATATATATATATATATATATATATATATATATATATATATATATATATAAATGTATATGTATATATATATATATATATATATATATATATATATATATATATATATATATATATATATAATATGCTTATATGTGTACATAGATAGAGAGGTATGTATAAATAGATAGACATATATAGATAGAATATGTATATACATATATATATAATAGACACATACATATATAGATATATATAGATACATACACATATACAGACATATATGAATGTCTAGAGATATGTATGTATATGACTATCTCTCTCAATATATATATATATATATATATATATATATATATATATATATATATATATATATATATATATATACTGAGAGAGGCACATGTGTGCAGGTGTATTGCAACAGGTGCCTGGTGACAAAGGCATGGACTGAACACCAGTGTGGATACTGGAGTACCATACCCCATTCCAAAACACTTTAACCACTAACCACCACATAGGTGGTTGCCTGCCTACTACTGGATGTGTCAGAAGGGAACATGGGGAAACAAGTGTACAATAGCCTCCCCTTTGATATTCACAGTGGCACACTAGTCTTGTAATCCCTGTACATGGTACGTGTCAGCACAAATGGTGTGTCAGCTAGGGAAATGTAGGTCACTGTACCCCTCTACACCTCACAATGTCCTACACGGTATGTACCTCCCATGACAACTACAGCAAGGGAAAAAGACACAGACATACCTAACAAACAGTGATAATGCCCTCAAACACATTACCTATGCAGAGTTACTGACAAAACCACAGATAGAGTGCCTTTCATATTACCTACACAGAGGTTACCTCTGCTGGATATACATAGTTATGCCACACCCATAACAGTTATCCAACAACCATGGTAACACCTCACAATCTGTCCAGCCTAAATGACCTATGTCTGTCATCCTTGGCACCGCAGTAAAGATCACATGCTGGAGGTACATGTTCCTATCCACAAATAAGCCATACCCTGGAGTAAACCACTCAGCATTAAGCAGCAAGGCTCCTTATTAGTAGATGTCAGACATACCCCTGATGAATGTTATGCAGATAGGTAATATGCCATATGAGTCACCCTGTGTAACTGTTTCACAGGAGCAAGTACAATCACATTACATGTGTCCCAAGGGGCAGGGTAGCAGAACAGTATGCTGCTGTAGGCCCAGGGCCAATAGCATACTACCTGCCTATGACACAATGCACACACACATGTACTCATTGCAATACCAACTATGTGAGGTGGAATGAGTGTACCACTGACTGTGTGCAAGGTCTGTAATGGTGTGATTGCTCAGCATGACCTCATGTCTGTCATGGTAGTGTGTGTCCTTGGTGTGAGGCCAGAGAAAGGTGTGTCAGTTAATGGGATACAAACATACTACATTGCCATATGTTGTGCTGTGGTTCGGTGTAGGTAGGGGTATGGCCGCAAAGACTAGGGTGCATTACCATTGACATTGTTACTGTGCATTGCATGCATTGCATGGGATGACAATATTCCCCATCCATTACCTTGATACATACCCCCAGTGTGAGGTTGTACATTGGACCTCAAACAGTGTGCCAAGTGCTGGTGTATACTAGTTTGTTGAATGGAGTGTGGCAGGCACCGTCACACAGTTGTTGGCTGAGCACTGATATGTGGTAATTTACATGTGTATCCCCTGACAGACAGACAGATGCTATATATGGCAGTTCAGTGATATCATTACAGTAGAGTATTATGTGTGCCATATTACTTGCTCACATATTTTTCTTTTCCTTCCAGGGCGATGGTGCATCAGCACAACCCCTGTTATTTGGCTGCAGAGGATGAGGAGATACACCAGAGCCTGGTGTGGGATTTTGCAACACTCTTTTCCCGGACCAGCCAGAACCAGCAGGAGAGGGCTGCACTGTGGCAAGACCTTGTCCGTTGGGTAAATGACATAGGCATGCATAGCTGGACATATGAGCAGGTATGCCATCACTGCAGTGATTTAATTAGAAATGTCCGTCACAATGCGTCTAATATCCACAGGCAACAGCTTGCCACAGGTGGTGGGGCACCTATACACCCCCCTCACCAGACTGGAGGAGCTCCTCCTAAGTGTTGTGGCTCCAGCCCAACAACAACGACATCCACAGATGTGTGTAATGATGGAGGCTGGAGTCACCCAGCATGTGGACATGGAGTATGCAGGTAACATGCCATATCTGTAGTTGACTGTTCTCTGCACTGGTAGTTTATGCATGTGTGAGATGTGTACTGTGTTTGTAGCTATTATCCTGGAAATTATTGTGCAAGATTGATATTCACAATATCAGTAGTACACCTGTGAAAGCCAACTGTTGTACTACTGTACTGTATCATACTCACAGTATAAATGGCACAGTTGTGCCCACTGACAATAACTGTCTTATTTGTGCAGGTCCCTCTGGAGTAACAGCAAGACAGCCAATCCATGCTGGTGAGTGTGTAATAACAATACTTTTAATACTAATGATAATAATAGTAATAATACCCTCAAACAGTATTGTTGTGTTGGATTGCAGGTGTGTTTGTGTCTGTGTGTTTGTATCTCATGTACTGAGGAGTGTGCATATGGCCATGTGTGCATGTGCGCATGTGTGCATGTGTGCATGTGCCCATGTGTGCATGTGCGCATGTGTGCATGTGTGCATGTGCCCATGTGTGCATGTGTGCATGTGTGCATGTGCCCATGTGTGCATGTGTGCATGTGCCCGTGTGCATCTGTGGTAACATTGTGTATACATTGTAAACTGTGTTTCCTGTCTTCCTCTCACAGGTTCTGGTGTTGCTCTGGTGGTGGGCAGCAGGGAACCTGAAACCACTGCTGTGGATAGTGATAATGATGATATATGTGTAATGGCACAGGGAGGTGTGACATGGTCTGTTGTTGGTCATCCAATCGACAGTACACAGCAGTCAACCCCATCAATGCACACAGTCATCCTGCCGATACATCCATTGTCACCAATGTCCTTAGGTGAGGGACAGTATACAGTGGGCATTGACCAGGGTAATGTGGTATCAGTGGCACATGTATCCCCTCACAGCAGCCATGGCCAGAGTCCTGACATGGTACCACACAGGCAGATATCCAGGGGTTCTCGTGGGAGCATCCATGGTCATACTGCCCCTGTCAGACGTGCCCACAGAGGTCTTTCAACCTCAGCTATGTTCCGGGCTGTAATGCAGGCACAGGCACGTATGCAACGGTACACCAGACAGGGTTTGAGGGAGCTTAGAGCACATCACACTGCTATGAATGATACTATGCATGACATTGCGGCTGCCATCCGTACTGTCGGCGAGGTCATTGACAGACGTTGGGGGGACACATTAGATCTGTTCCACAAGTACATGTCCATGAGCCAGGGCAACGCAGGACAGTTGAGGCATTGACGTGGACGTATGCCAGTAACATCAGCAGCTGGCAGTCGTCGCTGATGACAACAAACCCGCAGCTGCTCCCATAGTGCCAGTACCAGCCCCAGCAATGCTGGGTCTGTGCTGTCATCAGACTGCCCTAGGAGACCACATGCAAGTGGCTGTGGACAGTCCCAGCAGGGACATGTGTTCAGTCATCAACCAACTACTTCTGATGACAGTACCCAGTCTGGCTTAGTACCTGATACTGTCCGTAGCACCCCTGCCAGGTGCAGGTACCATGTCCGTGGCCAGAGACAGTGATCTGTATGACATGGCAGGTACAGTCTGTGGCTGTCCACAAACACCCGTATATGGCAGCCATGAGGTGGAACTGTGTGCATGCATACACACATGCATAATGCTAACACCTAGGGCTAACACATACATGCACACACCGCATCAACATTGCCCCATGTTGTACTGTTGTCCCTCACTAACACACACACACATACATGTCGATTGAATGTATCAGTGGCAGACTCAGGCATACCAAGTACACACCCTGTGCATATGATGAAACTGTGCCACCTCCTGCAATCTGTAACACTGATGCAGGAACAGGATAACATGGTGCTGATGCACAGGGTGACTACATAGAACTGTAGTAATATTATCAAGTTGTTAACAGTACAGTGTAATGATATCATTATGGGTATATCCCAGCATGCCTGATGCATTAACAGTATGATTGTCATTGTATTGTTTTATACACCACTATTAATTACAAAAGTGCAATGTCTGCACATATTTGCATTCTGGTGGTAATGCTGAAAACACAAGCCCACCTACATAGGTAGCACAGGGGATAAGAAAATGGAAGTAATGATACGCAATGCCAGACATGTAAACCGCAAGATGCATGCAGTCCATACTCTACTCAGCATGGAGAATGTTGATATCTGTGCAGTAATAGAAAACAGGTTCAAGACTCCCAAGAGCACCCTAGCACTACCAGGTTACACCTCATACCATGCTTGACAGCCCCAAAACACGGAACTAACTAAGACAGGAGGGTGAGTCTCATTAAATGTCAAGGATACTCACACCCCCAGGTTGTTGTCACAGTGTGAAGCATCACAGACTATCCACGTGCAACTAACGGTGGGTTAAACTGACTTCCAGTTCATAGCCTGCTACAGACCACCCTCCTAAACCCAGGTAACCCACTTGGCCTACTTAAGAACACATGAATATATGAAGGTGTCTCCAAACAACATTATATTGGGCAGCTTCATCTATCCACACATAGACTGGGAGCATTACTGTAGCTCCAACACCATAGGCAAAAGGTTCCTAGAATCCATACACTCAAATGCTATGGAACAACTTGTTACCACTCCCACAAGAGGGGAAAACATACTGCACCTGATCATCACCAACATGTGGACTCTATGCTCCAGACCAGAAGTGTATCCCTCACTGGTAAGATGACACCATAGAGTAATCTCACTGTATATTCACATACCAACTGCAGCCCCTGCACAGAAAACCACAGTGAAAATGTTATATAATGCAAATTCCATGTATTCACATGAGGCAGGCTTCACACATAGGAACTATTTAAGGTCACAGGTACATATGTCTATGTGGCACACACATACCTCATGTGTGCATTGAAATTACTGCTATAATATATGTCATACAATAATAAAAGCAACACCCACCACACATTGACAAACTGTGTGACAAAAACACACATGGCATTTGTAGGATTCAAACCCCTACTTAATTATGTTATGACACTTGAGAGAGATGCATTAGCAGAGTGCACTATTCACATTACTGAGAGGTTGCTCTTCCCCTGCTATACTTGTAGGGTGCTGACATCATCAGTCTTTAGAAAGAGGAATGTACATCATGTAGTCTGTTCTTCCAGTTGCCAAAAGGGCCATTTTTTTCAAATAGAATTGCACACACACTAACCCCCCCCCCCAAAACACACTGAGCATTTGCAGGATTCAAACCCCTACCTAACTTTGTTATGACACGTTAGAGAGACGCATTAGCAGAGTGCGCTATTCAAATTACTGGGTGTCTTTTCTTCTCCTGCAGTATTTATAGGGTGCTGACATCCTTATTTAGAAAGAGGTATGTACATCTATTACTGTCCATCAGTATGGGAGATAGCATATATATGCATTAACAGACGCCTACTTCAGGGTCACATATGCACATCAGCACTGGCAGGTTATGTTTTATACCATGCTTTGTGACCACAGGACTTGTAACACACAACACAACCAGTTCAGACCACCCCTCCCATATCCAGGAACCACACTTGGCTTCCCTGGGAACAGTGTAGGATATGAAGGTGTTCACATACACCATTACAGTGGTTAACTTCAGGTACAGGAATATTGAGTGGGGGAACTACTCAGGCTTCAACAACATCACCCTACAGCCATTACAATTTGTGAATCCATGTGGTATGGCAGGACCAATACCCACATCCATAACCCATCCCCACCCCCAGGCAAGGAAATCACTGCAAAGTATTTATCAAAAGCAGACTTTGCACTTGTGAAGACTGGGGTGGAATACTTCAAAGGACCCATGCTGGAGGATTATACAGGCCAATCTGCAGAATCCTTGACAAATGCATTCTATGAGCATCTGGAAGGTTTGCATTGATCATGCTATCCCAAATAAACACAAGACTCCTCCACAACAGGAGACCTGTCTGGTTTACACCAGCCATATGTAAGCTGTACAACAGAAGGAGGGAGCTAATACATTACAGAGCAATATCCCACAGAGGGAGGACATCTCTGAACATTATTGCCAAGACACTTCAATCCCTCAAAATCATCACTTCAAAGTTTTGACAGTGAAATTGTACAGACACTGCAGATAAGGCTCCCCTCAGTCTGTAATTGAATCCCAATTACTGTTATAACTCCTCGCCAGCCCTCTTCCAGCAAACTCCAGCCACATGGATGTGCCATTGCAAATTCAACCCCTGGGATCTCCACTGTGTCCCTGCTTGATGGAGGCACAGCACACTAGCCTTAAACGGTGCCTTCTGTGACCTACTTTACAGAGGCACAGTAGCCTACTGTACTGGGGAGGCAGACGCCAAATACACTCTGGCTAAGCTTATGTATTCCCTAGGGCAAACAGCCTAGTATTGACCACTACACCCATATGTTTAAGTTTCAGATGCACAATATTTGTTGCTGATAAACTGTTTGCAGGTCTTTATTTCCATAGCTTTCCCTGTTTCTATGAACAACTTGTGTATCTGTGGAAGATGTTTGAATATGAGAGGGATCCACTATATTACTTATGTCTCTGTTGTCATTTAACTGTGTGCACTGAGCAGATTGCTGTATTGTGGGAGTTTCCTGGCTTAACACTTACAAATGCCAGATATGTGTGGCCAACTGCTAAACTGAGACATGGCCTAAGTGTGTGAGCATGCCCAGTTCAGGCTTTCCATGGCTTGTTGCCTGACATATGTCTCATTTATCAAAGTGTGCGAGCATGCCCAGTGTGAGCTTTCCATATGTTGAGATCTGAGGTCCACCACATTTGTGGTTGTGTGTGAACTTCAACAATATTTTACATTTATAGTTGTGTGGTGGAAGTCATGTTGTGTTCTTACTGTCCAACTGCTTTGTGTCTGAACCCAACAGGGATTATGCTGTGCCTGCAGGGTTTCCATGGAATAGTTTGCATACAGTTGTCAACATTCTTTCATACTGACCAAACACTGTAATATCATATAGTGTACTGGTTCAGTACTTTCACTGTGGTGGACAGTATCCTGGGTTTCAGTCCTATCACTGCTTTAAATATTCATACTGAGCACACCAGACTGGTTAAGGGCCAGTTGTGCAAATATGACCATGTTGCATTTTGTTCAGCTATGGACTACTTAAACCAGGCTTGTCCAACATTAGTAGTGTATTCCGCAACTTGGGCGGACATTGACAAACACTAGCTGTGTGCCCTAGGCCATTTCTAATGCTAGTCAGAGAGTGTGTTTGTCCTTCAACACACATTTTAACTGGAGTTTGCCATGACATTTTTCAAGGTTAGTATACTGTGCCTCTGTCTACCCATGACATAAAAGTGATACCCAGGGTAAACCTACCATCTCCCATCCACTCATCAAGATTCCTCTTGAAGAATGTCAATGAGGGACTCTCTGGCTAACCAGGCCTGGGAGTTTACTCAAGAGTGGAGGGAGCTTCTGGGTTATGGATCAATCACTACAGCATGTCCTATTTATGTCAGTGCTGAGGTTCAGGTCTCTCATGTGCATAGCTCACTGGCATTCAGATTTTACAAGTGCAGCATGTTCATTGATTCCAGCTTGGACATGGCTTTATACATCAGGCACACATTGCCTCTGAGCAGGCAATATGGCACTGTGTGGAGCTGCAGTTTGTTTAATCAGGCAACACATGGCATCTGTTAGAGCCCTTTGATCCTTCTGGTGAGGTACTTTTGGGTTCTTTCCAGTTGCTGGAGATGTCTGCTAAGGTACATCCCACAAGGGCCATTGTACTCAATTGTGAGGCTGATGAAGGATAACTGAAGAGGCACGATGATCTCCCCTGATCTAGATGTGCATACCTTCATGATTAGGTGGGTATATGATATGTTTCTGTAACCACTATGGCCACATAGTTGTCAAATGCAAGATTTCTATCAACTTGTGTCCCCAGGTCTCTTATTACTTCTAAAGTACTTAATGGGTTAACACCTATGTGGTAATTGGTGGGCACTTACTGTTTTCCAACGGGGATGACTATACACTTTTCTGCATTTAGCTTGATGACATGGCTCTGGCACCAGTTGTCTGTTTATATGTGGCCCTTTTGTAGGATGCTTTTGTCAGCTGGAGGGTCAGATATGGTGCCCAGTTTGTAGTCATCTGCAAACTTGTTCAGACACAGTCCTTCCATGTTGGCCTGTACCTCTAGGAAATATATACCAAACAAGGGAGGTCCCAGGACCGAGCCTTGCGGGATGCCAGTTGTAGCTGGTTTGTAGTCTGACATAGTTACAGCATTTCTGACCATGTCAGTTCTGTCCTTGAGCTGGTTTGCAACCCATCTACTTGAATAGGGGTTTATATTTAAGCTGGTGAGCTTATCTATAATGAACAAGTGGGGTATTGTATAGAAGGCTTTTGCAAGGTCCAGATAGGCTGTGTGGACCACATTCCCCTCATCATTGGCCTTGGTGACTGTTTAAAATGAGTCAAACATGTTTAAGGGGCAGGATCTGCCCTTAAGAAAGACACACTGGGTAGGGTCCAGTGTCTGTAGGTCCCCAATATCTTTATTTCTGAGGTCCATGATGATCCTTTCCATAGCTTTGCAGACCAAGCTAGTCAGGATTCTGGGGTGATAGTTTGCAGTATCCATTCAGGCACCACCTTTGTGGGGAGGGACCACTGTTGCTGTACACTGCTCTTTGGGTACATATCCTGTGGTAAGGCTGAGATTGAGCAGTAGTTTTATTTGGCGTTCCATTCTTCTTGGAGTTCATGTTGGACGCAGCCCAGGACACCATCTGGTACCACTGATGCTGTGTGGTTTGCTTTGAAGACGCTGGCTGTTACCTCAGCATCTGCAATGTCAAGGGGCCAGCACTCTGCTGGGATAGATATTTGGCATTTTGGTGGGGGGGGGGGGTTGCACTGAACCTGTCAGGTTGGATGTTGGCAATGTGTGTGGGTTTGGTGTATTGTTTGTATTTTTGAGTAATTCTGAGCATATCTGTGAATTCCCACCAAGGTTCCTACCATCAGTTAAGAAAACCTTGTGATTATCCTTAGTGTCCTGTACAATTTGTATCTTCATAGGTTCATAGGTTCATACTAGGCTATCTGCCCTAGGGCATTTAGAAGCCTAGCCAGAGTGTGTGTGGCTTTTGCCACCCCTTGGAATGTGAATAGTATGCCCATTTAGGGTTTAGTTTACTGTGCCTCTGTCTAGTAGTGACACAGAGATGACCCCCAGTGTAAACCTACGATCTCCCATCCACTCGTCAAGATTTCTCTTGAAGAGAGTCACTGAGGGGCTCTGCCTAACATGGACTGGGATTCTGTTCCAGAGTGTAGGGAGCCTCTGGGTTATGAATCTGTCCCTCCAGCACATCCTATTTATTTCTGTGTTGAGGTTCAAATCTCTCGCTGTCATGGCTCTGATGGATTAGGATTTTCTGAGGTGGAGCATCCAACATAGGCAGCACTCCAGCACCATCCTTAAGTCCGTAACACAACCAGGGTATGTCTATTGACCTAACAAGTGGTGGTTGTTTTAGAATGTGTACTTACCTATTGCTCAGGTATGTATGTGAGCATACCAGTGACTGTGGTGGCCAAATGTTAGGGCAGCAGACAGTACACATCCATAGTGGCACCATGACCTCTGTAGCACATACAGGGGTCACAATGGTAGCCTGTAGTACACAGGGTGTCCTACCCACTGCAGATTATGGGCTGACCATCATGTGGGTCCGTACAGCCCACACACGTTCCATGCAGCTGTACAGATGTGGACCAATACAGACAAATGATATACGGTGGCCTATGGATATGCCCAATGACTGACCCTAACCCCGTATGACACACACAGATGACAGCAGGCCAGGCTGTTTGATGTAGGATGTGTAATAGGACATCCAACACCACTGTGCTGGAAATTAATGCTGGGAACTGATGTACCCTGGTATCCCTCCAACCAGCAATTTAGGTAGGTCCACACACTGACATGGAGTACCCGGCAGACCAGTACAGTAGCAGCAGATGTGTACAACTGTTGGCTGTGCCCCCCCATCACACCTACACATGTGAGAATCATGTGCACCACCCATGGTGCTGTGTAGGACTGTGGTTGCATGTCCCCCCACACTATACAGACATGTAGCAACTGTCAATGCCACATGACCATTAGCTACCCTGCAGACACAGCATGTCACCTGTCTGTGTAGAACGGAGGGGTCAGCAACACAGTACTAACTATCTGGACATGTGACACATGCAGTACAGTTGACCATACTTTGCATGCTCACACACATGACGGTATTGTCAGTCTACAACATGCGCAATAGTCATACTGGGCATGCTCACACACTGAAACACAGGACGGTCAGGCATACACACACCAGTGGTCCGGACATATCTGCCATTACATTGCTATACTGTTGGATGTCTGCGCTGTATGGTGTTTGCGGTCTATTGTCTGTACATATGCCATGGTCTATTGTTCATTCACATGAGCTATGTGCGCAGGGTACATCTACCATCACGTGTATAGGGCAGTTCTTTGTTTGCGGACAGGCCAACGCCTTTGGATACAAACCGGGTAAGGCACAGTCCAGCAGGTGGGAGCTGTTGTGCATGGGTTTGCACAGTGTTAAGCACTGCTGACCTCTGGTCACAGCACCTTATACACATTTACGCTCGACATTTCTTTTACAGGGCACTACTGGCATACTGGTAGACAAACATGCTTACAGCCGCTCGCTCTCCGACATTTCCGCTTACATTTGTCACTCACGCTGGGTGTGTGTGATCCCTTGTGATGCGTATTACATTGGACTACATGACTACAGTATCGGGTATGTGTAACCATTTTGCGACAGCAGCCGTTCGACTGTACGGACTCGGCGGCCTGTCCAGTGATGTAATCATATTATATGCATGTTCCTCATACGATCTGCTCCCATCTGCCCGATACATGGGAACCGATACTCTGCAATGCTGACATGTGACTTGGGTTTGTTAACGCAGCTGTCTGCTGAGTCATGCTACCGCATACCAACTGCACGTTGACCACCTTTCAGATTGCATGACGGGAGACTGTAGGAGTGACACCTTTCCCACTTTACATGGGACACTCTCGCATCACACATCACATGTGACAATACCAGAACTCTCCACCAATCGGGGACACATTTCTGCAGAATCAGGGACAGGTCATGAAAAACAGGAACACATTTACAAAAGTAGTGCTATTAACATGACACATTGACAGAATCAGAGCATATGACATAATGCACATATTCTGACTTAACAGTTGTTTATAACTCTTACTTATTGTCATTAGTCAGTAAGTGTAATTCACCACCTTTCCTTCAACAGCCACTACATTTAGGAGGGATTAAGAGGGACACAGTTAGACTTTCAGTCAAACTCAGGGACGTACCTGACATTCAGGGACAGTTGAGTGGTATGGACAATACTCTGGCCATTGCAACTGTCCTGATTAGGGGACCTTCTCATGTTGTAGGTGTCTGTACTAGTTGCTTGTTACAGGTCTTGTATACCTGACACGTCGATATGTTATATGTAGTAGCATAAACAACTATACAGCTGCTAGACTATGCTTTTATTTGCTCCAATATGTATATTTCTGTACTATGCATGGCTGTAAGTATGTTCTGCCCTGGTACATCTGGCAGTTCTACAGACCAGGTTCCACTTTGGCCATTCAGACTGGTGGCAGCCCTATAGGCCCTATATGTAGAGCTATCACATGTGTCGAGGCAACACATACCCACAGCATACCTCTCAACTGTCCCTGATTTTCAGGGCCATCCCTGATTTTGAATCATATTTTAACTCTGTCCCTCTTAATCCCTCCTAAAACTAGTGACATTTGGAGGAAAGGTGGTGAATTACACTTAATGAATAATGACAATAATTAAGAGTTACAAACTTCTTTTACTTCAGAAAACATGTATTAATTCATATGCTCTGATTCTGTCAATGTTTCCAGTTAATAGCTCTAATATTTTAAATATGTCCCTGATTGTCCTTGTGTTTTCTTGACCTATCCGTGATTCTGTTTAAATTTGTCCCCAATTGGTTGAGAGGTCTGAGCCACAGCCAGTAGTACACGGATGACCTCCACGGTTTGCATACGTTAAGGTTATTCATGTAGCATTATAATTGATAATACTGTTTCCTATTACATGTAGCTGTTACTGATACAACAAATTGATGTCGGACACCACTACACCCACTATATAGCCTCCATTCCCGAACTCACAGGCCCAGACCTCTCAACTAATTGGGGACATATTTCAACAGAATCAGGGGCAAGTCAAGAAAAAACAGGGACAATCAGGGACACTTTTAAAATATTAGTGCTATTAACTTGATACATTGACAGAATCAGAGCATATGAATTAATACACATTTTCTAAAGTAAAAGAAGTTTGTAACTCTTAATTATTCATTAAGTGTAATTCAACACCTTTCCTCCAAAAGTCACTAGTTTTAGGAGGGATTAAGAGGGACAGAGTTAAAATGTGGGTTAAAACAGGGATGTCTGTGAAAATCAGGGACAGTTGAGAGGTACGCACAGGCCATGTGCCATAACTGTTGTTTTCCAAGACACAACTGCCCAGACAGGTGTGTCCCGCGCAGGCGTACGGGTGTTTAACCTCTTCTATTATGCTATCATCTACCTGAAGTGGTCAGCAACTTATGCACTTTCCGTCAGTAGCAGAACTCACATACCAATGGGTGTGACTGAACATCGTGTCAGGAACAATGCATAACACCCTGCGGGACACATTTAGATGATTGGTTCTATTAACCAGACACATTCACAGTCACAGAACATATGTATTCATTCACGTTTGTCGAGGTACATGCTGCTTATGACTCATACATGTTGTCATCCGTCATTACCTGTATTCCGCCACCTGTTCACCTAATATCAGTAGTTCTGGCAGTGTTTCTTTGGACTTTGTTACATTCTGATACATAACTATGGACGTCCATGCTACTCGGGTACACGGCACTGTGTAGGTCTCTATGTATTCCTGATGGTTTACAAACTATCCGGTAGATGTGCTCTTCAGGTTTGGGAGGTATAGGCATATGCTATGCCCACATAGGAATATTAATGACTTCCACTGGGCGGATCTACTACATCTCTGCCAACCAGCACCTGCATACTTAAGCCCATTAATGCATAGTCATGGTCCACCTACCTGGCACCCCTCTACACCAGTCATGACAAATACTTACTATGAGCGCAGCTGGGGTATGAGCACACCCCTACACATTGCCCACTCTACCCATCTCGGGACACATGTCGTACGTTTTGTCAACCCATGTATTATCACACTGGCACAACCTACTGTTCCATGTACACCTACATCCTGCTCATATTAGTGTCAGAAGATTCTTTCATACCTGACTTTTTGGGGTCCCGCAAGGGACACCGTTATCCATGTTTAAAGTATAGACCTTGCAGAACTCTTCCACTGGTCCTTTCCTACCGGCGTTTTGGACAGCGGCAGTGTATTGATCTGTATTGCCTGTCTGTATGTCTGTCTGGCCTAGCTGGGCAATGTGGGGGGTACAACGTTTCTTTATTGGACCTCCTAGTCACAAATGCCCAGTTTGTAAATATGTTACCCCTAACTGCTGTGAAGTAACCTATTTATGTGAATGTGTATATCTACACTGACATATAGTTTGTTTTGTGTGTATGTGTATATATCACTACCTGTTGTTTGTGTATATATATCTATATGTATCCATAGTATATCCTTGTGTGTGTGTATATATATATATCTATATATATATATATATATCTATATATATATATATATATATATATATATATATATATATATATATATATATATATATATATATATATATATATATATATATATATATATATGTCCGTATGGATATATATATGTGTATGTAAATTATTATAGCTATGTGTATATATATATATATATATATATATATATATATATATATATATATATATATATAGATATATATATACATTTTTATCTATATATACATCTGTGTGTCCGTTAACCTATACATTTCCCGGACATGGACACTTACACATGCGTATTGGTTTTATCCCTGCTTCAACAGCATACTATTGCCTTAGTCATTCTGACGCCGACACTTCACTCCGGTGAACTTGTGCTCAGTATATTGCACGTTATGCAGCGGACAGATGTCGCAGGTTTTTCATGTCTGGGGTGCCGCTGCTAGCTGGGTTGTGATAGTGTCATTTGACCTATTCCTCATATGCACAGCCTATTATTCCAGCTACTGTGTTTGTTTCTGTACACATTCATATTATTACTGTTGATAGGATGTGTGTTTGTGTTACTGTGACTGTACATTGACAAATTGTTGTCTTCATGTAGTTGTGTCTTTCTACTTTTCCCGGTTTGGGTTTGTCTCAGCAGAACTCCGTTCCGCTCATGGGTGGTGTACAGGTTTTACCTGCCATGCTGCCAGACCCGATGCACAACATCCGACAATGATACGCCCATTCACGCATGTCTCCAAGCAAATGACGCTCTATCTGGGAATTGCAACTATGTACTAGCTAGGGTTACCACCTGTCCCACTTTGTGAGGGACAGTCCTTCTTTCGGCAGTTGTGTCCTGCGAAAAAAAACTGAAAAAATGGTAGATGTCCTGAGATTTTTATATGAAAATATTTCCTACGTTTTCTTTCATAGTTTCATAAAACAGTTATTTTTTCTCTGAAACACCTTAATGTTATATGAAATAGCATAAGCAACTCAAATGCTACACAAATAAGCTTTTATTTTGGCAGAAAGGTGAAGTTCTATCATTTGTACTGGTCATGGGTATGTTTTGTCCTGCAAATCTGACATTTCTACAGAAAATGTCCCACTTTGAGCATTTGAAAAGGTGGTAACCCTAGTACTAGCTGACCTCCACGGGCCGCTCCATTGCACCCGGCGCAATATACCCTATCACTCCTGTGTCCATACTCGCATATCCATGGTTTCTCCTGCACACCCGTGTTGGGTTTCCCCACATAACAGACATTATACACCTGATATCGCAGCCATGACACACCTTTAGACATTGCCCTCTCATGAGCGTTGGGGCCCTACACACATTTTGTACCGCCTCATGTATTCACAGGCTCACCATCCATTCATATTTGCACATATGTGCCTTTCCTGGTGTTATGGATTATGAACGATTTGTGGGTTACAAGTGTAGGTGGTCGCAACATGTCCTACATTCCGTCTGTTTACAATGTTGATGTAGCACTTCAATGATGTTATGGCCACTGGTATAGCCCTGCCTCTGGTGTGGAGAGTGGTGCTG
The DNA here is from genome assembly GCF_019279795.1 of Protopterus annectens. Taxonomy (NCBI): domain Eukaryota; kingdom Metazoa; phylum Chordata; order Ceratodontiformes; family Protopteridae; genus Protopterus; species Protopterus annectens. Next base: position 1,493,782,124 of record NC_056746.1, read on the forward strand.
TACCCACACTTGTGCAGCTTTATGTGACATACGCTGCGAGCACTTCATAATTCCTAACTTGCTCTGGATTCCCTTCATAACCCTTAGGTTTGCTTTCATCTTTCAGCGTTCCTGACACACACATATATATATATATATATATATATATATATATATATATATATATATATATATATCTAGATAGATATGTAGCTATATAATTGCATATTTCTGTTATGTCTGTGGATATTTCTCTATACACACATCTATCTAACTATATATAGATATATATATATATATATATATATATATATATATATATATATAAAAATATATATATGAAAGTTACAGCTGTAGAAGACAACATACATTTGCTATGCTAATAGCTACGTACACCCGCACAGGCCCACTTGCATCTACTTATTCTGAGTTAAATATGTTTACAGGCACGTCTTTAGGATTACATGTGCCTTATTCCTTATGACAGTACCACTTTGATGGATTCCGGTTAACGGACCCATGTGAACGCGGTCACCTTTGCATGTATAACTGTTGGCTTTACAGCACAGAGGCATTCATTACACAATTAATATGTGCTATAGTCGTACTTGCGCCGGGAATGCCTTTACGTTGGGCGGATGCTGTAACCACTACACTATTGGTGTTCTGGCTCATTTATATGTATACCCATGTTTCATAGCAACTCTGACATACGCCTCACCGCTTCCCTTACACAGCAAGCATCCATTCTCCTGCTGGGAAAACCGCAGTACTACAATTAGGACATTCCCTGTTTCCTACTGCTCTGGACCTATGCTGCGAGTCTACTGCACTCCAAGGATATTCATAACCCCTATGCTTATAGTCCTCGCACATACGTGTGTTTGATTGTCAGGGTTTTCATGTGTTGGTCCAGGTTTATGCTCGGCCGACTGGTGACTAGCACTGCCCTGGCACTGTTCAAAGATCAGCACATGGACAGAGTTAGTCCAGAGTTTAACATTCTACCTGTGTTTACAGACGCAGGTGTTTGGGCACATCTGACCACATTATTGGGTCGGCGCTACATAATTTAGGGGAGTGGTTCCACTACATAATGTAGGTTGGGGGGAGGTTTCTCTTCCCATTTGACTATTTCATTCATTTATACATACAATGAATATTATTCTGGACATCTGTTATGAAATCACTACAGGTATGCAATAGTCTAGTCAACAGCTGGGACAGTTGGTTGGTGTACTTCTGTGTACGGACCTCTCTGATACTCGAGGACTCATGTCTACAGTGACAGGGACAAGGCAATGACAACTCAGGGACAATCACGGACACTTCTACCATATTAGTACCATTAACTTGGAACATGTTGACAGATTCGTAATACTACTAATTGTCTGCAGTTAAATGCATCTAATCAAAATCATTGTTGTGAGTAGTCATTCTCATTCAACACCTTTCCCCCAAAGGGCACTGGATTTGTGAGTTTTTAAGGGTCTGGCCAGTTATTGTGCGAATGCTCTGACCACTGGTATTGTTGACATTGTCATATGTACGGGTTATGCTGCATTCTGATGACTAGGGTTGGCACCTTTTCACATGGCCAAGATGGGACATTTTCGGAACACACCAGGTTTTGCAAGCCAGCACATACCCATGGTCAGTACAACGGATAGAACTTTACTTATTTGTCTACATAAAATTCTATTGTTGTAGCGGTTTATTTGCTTATTCTGTTTTTTGTAACATTTAGGTATTGTAGATACTGCAATAATTATTTTCTGCTACTATTGCTACTATTACATAACATATGGGACATAATTATGTCCTACAATCCCAGGACATTTGCTATTTGAAATGTCTTTTGTCAGGACACAACTGTCCAATGATGGACTATCCCTCGCAAAGCGGGACAGATGACAACCCTACTGCGGACACCAGATTGTTTGGGCCAACACATAGCCACGGTCACTGCAGGCTTAGAATAGTCATTTGTTTCCTAGCTGTAAGCCTTATACCTTTGGCACTTTTGTTGTTTGCCTGTTTCTTGTACGAATTACGTTTATTCTATCCTGACGTGACCGTTTTAGGCAACGGTCACAAGACATTTGGCATTGTACCATTGTTGGTAGGTCACACCTACACACACATTAATTGTCCCTCACACAGTGGATCAGGGGTATCCTGTTTACGTCAGTGCCTTCATCACCCTTATACCATGTGCCACTATGCGAATGTGTGCAATATATTCTCCCGCCTATTTGTGTCGGGACACGTGCGTCACGGGCAGGTGTTTGATCTTGCATAGTAGGTTATGCATGACCACTTAGGGCTGGACAGTGTTGTGCACCTCTAATGCACATTCCAACTTGTGTCCAGATATCTACTGGACTGGACTTCGTGTCTTCCATTCTAATGTTTACATAGTTTACGTATCCCATGAGGGATATTCAAAAATTGGACCGATCCACAACAAGAGAAATAATGAACATCTTTTTGGCGATACAAAAATGTGCTGGGGGTTTTACATGCAAGGGATACATAGTGTGCAATCCTGCAACTGCCTAGGGTGACACTACCTACTACATATGCATAGTGGTCACTATGTGTAGCTGTGGCTGCACCAAACCAGTAGGCCAAGTATGGCTGGATTTGGTGGACGTTCAGGTACTGGAGCGGGTTGTGTGATGTGGAGGGGATACTGGGTAGTCAATTATGCATCCAGGTGTGTTGCATTTGTTATGGCCAGTTCCATCAGGACCAATCTGTGGGTATGTGCCGGTGACATATCTATACATTTGTATCGCACATTTCGATATTCATATGTTTGTGGGATTGTGTTCTACAGTATGGCCTTTTCTGGTTGTATTGCAGCTGTTTATACATGTGTTTGTGTTTTGTTCAGCTTCAGCCGCTGCTCCCTCATACACCTCTGGTTCACCTATTCTGCATACAACACAGTATCGCCTTGGAGGATTGTACCATTACCCATCCCCCCACACACACAGATTCCTCACACCCCATACATCACTGCTTTGGTTGTTGGCCCATGACACGGCCAGAGTAACACATTAATACCCTACATGTGTCAGGTACCTGTATGGATGTGTGGACTACCCTGCCATGTTTGCTTTCCACATGCTATACCTCACGCACATAGATACATGCCCATACTTAACTTTCATTACATGGTTGGTATACCCTGGTACTACCCGTTCAACTGTGACACATCCTGACAAGTTCGGCTTGTACTGCTGATTTCTGGATTTTGGCAGCCTACATGTTTCCTTATTGTTGTTGCTGTTTATATGCTCCTTCTGTTTCGTTTACATGCTTATTCTATTTCCTATCACATTTGGTATGTGAAATATGGACATACCTTTTGTATGTGACTATTACATGCCTTCTGGGATATGATTCTGACATACGGTTGCTAGATATCTACATTTATCGTGTATTTTTTATGGACACATCTGCCCAGCTGTGTACCCTCCCTCACATTATGGGTCAGCTGGTGACCCTCACCATTGGGCTGGACGTACCTACTGGCGGCTCGCTAACATATGATGCATTTCACTTCCACTTGGTATAGCTATCTACACTGCGTTGGACTACGGCCACACGGTCTTCCATGTCATTTGTTCGTGGGATAGGGACCCGTTATTCCCTACCGTGCATTTGTGTTTGCTTCTTCACTTTGTATTCACAGGAACTTTCTTGCATGCTTTGCATACGTTTCAGTATCCACGGACACTGACAGATGTGATTACTATCTTGCAACTTGTTATATGCAAGCATTTTAGGTTTCACGTCAACAGCTGCCATTTCCATACCTCCGTGCGGCACTTCAACATGCCCTATGCTCTCGTGCTCCTTTCCTGTGCATGTGGCTGTGGTGGCAGCGCGCCTTCATGAATATGCATTTGGCGCTACTGCGCCATCTTCACGCCGCACTGTCAGTGCAAGCCTACTGCCATCCTTGCACTGAGCTTCATGAATCCCGGGGAAGATTTAAAAGTTTTAAGAAAAAATAATACAAACTCAGTGCTCACTAACTCATATAAATAAAGGCAAGATTTAAAAGATTTATTCAATACCATACATTCATTTATTCATGCTTGTGTTTTTATGTGTTATTTTACACATTCACTTCATTTTTATTTTTATTTATTTATTTATTTATTACAGTTTGATGACCGGGATAGTCCACTGGGCCTGGAAGAGCCCGTTTTCAGTGGAGGCCCGGGGAGAAAAGCTCCACAGGATATAGACAATTTTACAATAGTTATACAAAAGTAAATAAAGTAGTAGAACAGTGAAAAATACAGAGATAATGTACAATTTGTTTAAAAAAAGTCATAACATTTCTAATCTTAGGTAATGATTTACAAAAGTGAGATTCATGTAGTCTAAACATAATAAAAGTACAGGCATTTCAGATGAAAAAAACATGTAAGTAAAACATTTATGTACAGATAAAAAAAACAAGCTTTTTTTTGGAAGTTAGAAATGAGGGGTTGAGAGGGTGTCCTAATGGTTAAGGTGTTTACCTTACAAGTGCAGGGTTTGAGTCTCACAAGGGACAATTAGCTAGGCTTAAAATGGCTCACAAGGGCAGCTAGCTTAGTACTAATCTATAAATCTATGAGGAGAGGACAGAGAGAAGAAGGTGAGGTGGGAGAGATTAAAGGTGTTATATAGTGGAGAAAGGGAGTGGGTTGGGAGGAAGTTTATGAGGTATAGGGTGGGAAAGGAAGTAGAGGCAAAGGTTAAGAAAGCACAGTGATAGAAGTTTGAGGTATGCAGTGCATGGGAGATGGTGTCAAATAGTTTATGTGGTAGGGGTACAGGAAAATTTCCACTTTGAAAGGAGGTGAGGCTGGAGAAGAATTTTGAAGTTTGAGTGGCTCTGAGTATTTCAAATAGTGGTAGGGAGAGAATTCCACAGTTTAGATAGGTAGCAGTATAATAACATGTGGTCAGGGAGTTGACTAGGCTTATGTATGTTTAGAAGATTGTGGTTTTCTGATCTTAGACAGCAGTTGGGAATGTAGGGGGTTGAACAGGTGGACAGAGAAGGACAACTAAAAGATTTGAATATGAGCTTGCGAGCAGTAGTAAGTCTAAGGAGTTTGAGATAGGAAGTTCAAGCCATTTCAGGGAGTGGAGAGAGAGAGGCAGTGATGCAATGAGTTTCTGGAGTTGGTGGCAAATTTGGAGATTTTATTGTAACAGGCTTCCAACTTGGCCTGTAAGCCTAGCTGAAGATTAGTGACTGGAGGGGTGCTGTACTTAAGAGAGGGAAGAACATAAGTAAAGGTAAGGGTGTGTCTGGTGGAGGGGGTAAGGTAATGATTGTGTCTATACAGAAGACCTAGTTTTTGGTGAGTTTTTTTTTATATTAATTTGGATATGGATGTCAAATTTTTGATTTTCATTAATTATGACAGAGCAGTTTGGTATGTGATACTAGTTTTATGGGACTGTTATTCTGAACAGTCATTGTAAAAGAGTTTTTATCTATATTGATGTTTTTGGATGGGGAGAAGATCATTAAATTTGTTTTATTGGCATTTAAGGTGAGGTGATTACTATGCATCTATGATTCGGTATTAGAGAAGGTTAACTGAGTTTTGAGAAGTAGGTCAGAGGGGGTGTCTGCTGTACAAAGAATGATTGAATCATCAGCATATTGAATCAGTGTGACATCGGACAGAGACTGGCGGAAGTTATTAATGAAGATGTTAAAGAAAAGGGGGCCTAGGATGGTACCCTTGAAAACTCCGGTAGGAGTGTGTAGAAAGGAAGAGAGTGAGTTCTTCCATTTGACAGCTGCTGTCTTTCAGAGAGGTAGCTAATGAACCAGGTGATTGTAGAGGGGGGGGTTGAATGAGGAGAGTTGGGATAATAGTAAAGGGATGAGAAACAGTATCAAAGGCTTTGGAGAGGTCAAGGAACAGAGTAGAAACTATTTTGCCAGAGTCGCAAGCAAGGTTTACGCAGTCTAGAAAAGAGAGGAGGGCAGTTATGGTACTATGTCCAGGACAGAAACTATGTTGTGTAGGGGTTAGTAGGTTGTTTTGTATCATATAGGACATCATTTGGGATTGACTACATTTCTCCATGATTTTTGATAGTGGGGATAGAATGGCTATGGGCCAAACTTTAGAAGTGTCAGTGTTTTTGCCTACTTTATGGAGTGAAATGATAAAGGCATGTCTCCATAGTGAGGGGATGTACAATTCTAGTTTGGATCAGTTTATTAAGATAGAGATGTGATGGGCAATGTTGTCTGCAGATGATTTGAAGAAAGTTGGGGGTAGGTTATCTGGGGCAGGGGAGCATGGTTTGAGTTGAAGGAGGAGCTTCTTTATTTTGCTTATTGAGACAGGAGAGAAGCTAAAAGTAGGAATAGGGGTAGTCAGATTGTGTGGAGATGTAGAGGGGTTGGTTGGGGAAGAGAATGAGAGTGGTTAGAGAAGCTGCTAGTGAGTTTAGCTATGGATTCTATGAAGAAGGTATTGAAGTTAGAGTTCAATAATATCTTTAAAATTAGAATTGTTAGTTTTATGACATTTTTCTAAACAATTTAATTGTATTTATGTATTTAATATTTTCTACATATTTATTTATATGATAGTATTTAAACAATGGTTTTACTTTACTTGGTCCTTTAATAAGATTTAAATAAGTGTTTTTTTTTTAATTAATGATTTCACTTGACTCAATTATCTTATTATTGAAATGGTATATAAGTAACCACTGGCCATTGTTGTTGCACTCTGAAGAAGTCTGTGTTTTACTGCAAATGAAAAGCTACTTGTCAGTTAAAGGCTTAATTTGCTTTACCTTTCGTTGTGTTTTTTTCCAATATTTTTATTAAAGATATAATAAGAGAATATACACTAATACATTGATTATACTGAACAGACAACTGTTAACAACAATGAAACTAAATCAACTATTTACATTATTTACAAAGGCCTGAAAAAATATTTGAATATTACAAAGATTTTAAGAAAAAACTTTCAGTGAAGCAAATAAATAATGATTAAATAGGGTTAAAATCAGTTCAGCAAGTCTCAATTAGGTTTGAAACCTTTGTTCATGGATTGTTAGTAAAACTCCTCGGATATATTCTAAATTCTTTAGTTCTGACTTCCTTGCTTATGGTTTCTTCTAGTAAGGAGAAAAATTCACCAAAACTCAGAGAGGTGATAGAGGTCCATTTCTTTATAATACATTTCCTGGCTACTGCTAATATTGTCCATAATAAGTATGAATTTGATTTATTCAAAGAAAAGGTTTCATCAACATTAAGAAAAAATAAAGTTTTAGTTAATGTAAAGTTATCTGAAAATAAATCTGAAAGAAAAATCATCTCCAAAAACTCCTTAGTTTAGAGCAATCATAGAATATATGGAACCAATCTGCATTACATGATGTTAGACATCTCCAGCAAATGATGTTATTCGATTTTTTGAATTTAGCAAATTTGTCAGGAGTTAAAAATGTTCTGTGTAAATATTTCCAAATACATACACTTCAGTATTGACCCCAATAAGTGAATTTTATTGAAGATAGCATTTTAAGTTTCCCTGTCTGTGAGAGGCTATGTGGTAGGCCTTTAGTCATTGTGTTCCATTGCTTAGTTTTTAAAATGGACCTGTAACTTAACAAAATGGTGTATAATTTGGATACTAAATTGTCAAACATTAAATAATATTTCAGATATGAGAGTCAATAAGGGAGGGTGATCTAAATATGAAGAGTTCTGAATAATTCTGCATAAGTCTTGAGAATAAGCAATTACACTTTGTAGTAATAACCAATCTTGCAATGATAAGATATAGTCTTTTATAATTTGCTGGAGTTAAGTTTCCAAGTCTTTAATACATTGTTTCCTACAAATAAAATTTTTAATTTGCCATTCATTAAAGATGGTAATGTGAAGTAAGTTTTTTGTGATTTTAAAGGGGATTATTAGGTCAAACCAGGATCTGCTGCCTGCATTTGAGTATATTATTTTTCTAAATTTGTTAATAATGTTATTTAGATAGTTTAGTTTCATGGGTGTTGTCGTATTATATTGAAAGTGTGACCAAGAAGAAACCAGAACTTACTGGAGGGATGTTTGGAAGGAATTTTACATGACAGTGAGTTTTCATTCTGTATTATAGCTATATGGAGAGCTTTCCAATTTGAGTTGTAATTTGAATTGATCCAATTTAATGTGCTTTTAAGTAATGATGCTTTGATATAGGTTTCTAAATCAGGATATTTTAAACTACCACTATCCCAGGATCCATTATGATGCATATATGCAATCCTATTTTTGTTTGGGTAGCATAGGAAGTTTAATAAAGTTTTATTTATGAGTTTAATATAATTATTCCCAGGATGGGTGCCTAGAGCCAGAAAAATGTATAACATTTTTGGAAGTTGAGTCATTTTTAACAATTGCAGTCTGTCCTCAAATGAAAAAACATATTGTTCCAGCTGCGTATGTATGTATGTATGTATTTACCTGATATTATGCCTTTATAATTTGCTTCTCTTGTTTTTTCCAAGATTTTGCATATGGTTATCCCTAAGTAGTTTAGTATATTAACTTGTTCTCCAATAATGCTTTGGTTAACTAGCTGAGATTTCCCTTTATCATTACAAATAATATGTTTAGATTTTTGATTATTAAAGTGGAGGCCTGAAATGTTTTGAAAGTTATTTATTATCATGTCTAGTTGTAATAATTCTTTATTGGACTAGGGTAAGTTAAGCAGAATATCATCCACAAATAGCGCTATTTTAAATTGTGTTGATTATAAATATTAATGGCTTTCATTTCTTGATTATTTCTTATTGATGACACTAATATTTCTATGACAAAGGCAAATAATATTGGGGATAAAAGGCAACCTTGTTTTGATTCCTTTGGTTATGGGGATGTACTTTGAAGTGAAGGGACCTAATTTGATGTATGCCAAAGTATCTTTATAAATAGCCTTTACCATGGAGATGAATGATATTGGAAAAGAGAATGCGTTTAGTGTTTAAAACAAAAAATCCCAGTTTACAGTCAAATGCTTTTTCCATGTCTAGACTCACCAACAAAGCTTCTTAATTTTCTTTGTTTAAGAATTCTATTGATGTTAATATTCTTTTGATATTATTGTGAGTGCGCCTTTTAAGAATAAATCTGGTTTGGTCATTATGAACTAAATGTGAAAGATGAAACTTTATTTTTGTCCACAAATATAGACATAAAGATTTTGTAGTCATTATTTAATAAGGAAATTGGTCTATATGATTTAAATAGGTGTGAATCTTTGTCAGATTAATAGGGGTAATCAAGGAATATCTCTAAGAAGGAGGGATCAAATTTTTAGTTTGTACTTCAACCAGGGTCTTATGAAGTAAAGATATAATTGAATCTGGAGAAAGCTTATAAATCTCTGCTATAATGCTATCTATGCCAGGAGCTTTGTTAGGTTTAAGGTTTTTGATTTTATTTTTGATTTCATTTAGAGTTATTCATTTCTCGAGAGTTGTACTAAGATTTTCTGGGATGGCATTCAAATTTAAATTGATTAAGTATTGGGCTGTAATCTTTTTGTTTATATTATCAGAGTTATAATGTTTGGTGAAATGATATCCAAAGGCTTCTAATATATCTCTGATATCAGAAACTGCAATAATTTTAAGATATTATTTGCCTTAGAATTTAATTTTGCTCTTAATGACAAATTGTGCGTGGGTTTTGGAGTAAGAGAATAAGAGTTTATTTTTTTCTAGTGCTAAGTTTGTTTTGTGTGCCAAAATATCTAGACATTTCTTGTTTAAAGCATCTATTTCTTTTTTGTTACCTGAGTTTAATTGTGAAGACTTAGATCTCAAAGAGGTTATATGAGATTGTAGGTTCTGTAGTTCCAATTCCTATTTCTTAAGTTTGTTCTTATACCAGACTATAGTTTTACCATAAATATATGCTTTTAGAGCATCCCAAACCATAATAATGTTTGTTTCAGAGTTATTTGTCTCTAAGAAGAAATTTAATTCTGATAATAACCATTGTTTAAAGTCTTTTAGTTTGGCAATATAAGCAGGAATTCTAGAAATAGCATTCAGTTTCATGAAGTCTATTTGTGTATCTAACATAAGACAATCATGGTCTGATAAAGGACAAGGAAGGATAGTAAAGGATGTAAGCTTTAATTTTAAATAATTGGGGATAAGGACTTTATTCTGGTTTGAGTTTTAAGCAGGAATTCTAGTAATAGTATTTAGTTTCATGAAGTCTATTTGTGTATCTAACATAAGACAATCATGGTCTGATAAAGGACAAGGAAGGATAGTAAAGGATGTAAGCTTTAATTTTAAATCATTGGGGATAAGGACTTTATTCTGGTTTGAGTTTTAAATCTATGATCAGTGTGTGTGTGTGTGTGTGTGTGTGTGTGTGTGTGTGTGTGTGTGTGTGTGTGTATAACAGAGTGATTTGTTATTTTTAGAGTTATATGCATCATACAGATTATGAGAATTTATCCATTTTTTAAAAGTTTTAGCAGTGGATGTTAGTCTAAGTGGATGACTACTTGCTGTATCAGAATTATCTAATAAGCAGTTAAAATCAACCTCTAGAATCAGATTCCCTTTGATATGCTATCAATAAAATTGAGATGTTGTTTACCAGCTGAAGCACCCAGTTCTGGGAACCAGTAAAGGTTAGTGTCCATATTCTATGATTGAATTTTAGAATAGTGATAGCTAGTAGTCCCTCAAGGTTGGGAGGGTGGCATAATTGGTAAGGTGTTTGCCTTACAAACACAAAGTACAGGGTTTGAGTCTCAAAAGGGATAATTGGCTAGGCTTACCGTGGCTCGTAAGGGCAGTTAGCTTAGTACTAACCTATGAACCTATAAGGTCTTCATGCTTATATAATATTTGAGGGCAGATAATATTATTCTTCCATAGGATCATCACTCCTCTCCTTTTAGACTTCAATGAAGCATGAGATAGTACTGTATAAGTGCTTGGTTTCCAAACATCCTTTTCTGTATTTTTAAAATGTGTTTCCTGTAGAAATGCCATTTGTGGTTTGTTTAAGTTATGGTATCTCAAATGGTTTGACCTCTTCTTTGAATTACTGATGCCATTTATCTTAAGTGAAGCTAAAGACAAAGACATGGTGAGTTATAGGAATAATTTATCCAATGGTCAGTAATAATTGATTTTATTATCTCAAACATTCAATGAAAAGTTGAGACTTCCAAAGTTTGATTTGTTTAAGTGACATGTTTGCAAGAATCATGACTGTGAATATGATGTGAAGCATATTATAATCAGGCCTAAGTGCAGAAAGAAACAACAAAATAATCATATTAAAACATAGAAAAACAAAGAATGTATTTCCCCAACACATACATGGAATTAAAAGAATTCCCAGTTTGAAAGATGAGATAAAATCAATCAAACTGCTTTCCCAAACCATCATGAACATACCTATCAGCTCTAAAATGTACTACTAAAGAGACTTGTGCTGTAAACATACAATTGATTGAACAGTTTCCACTAAGTTAGTAAAATGTAGTACGGAAAAAGGAGAAACGCACATACATTAGTATCATAAGTTACATATGTAATACTGGATGTTGGGGTTCCTATCCTTGACATGAATTACTATATGAGATCAAATGAGTTTAAAACAAGTGCAAAATCTTTATCTAATAGCTAGAGTCAATAAGAATTAATATTTTAATTACACTATCCAAAAATGAACAGGTAAAAAGGAAGTTGGACTCCCCTTTTATAATATATATATTTCAAAAGACTGGTGAACATATATTAGAAAGTATTGCGTACAACAGTAATGAACATCAACACTCTAACCTTCTGTTCATCTATATTGTTCTAATCAAGTAAAAGTTGTATGCAAGAGTAAAAGCTCCCAAAGATTTCTCTTCGGTTAACATTAAGGGGCTTCACAGTTACCTCAGTGAAGTATACTGAAGTACATTTTGTTAAGATGAATAGATAATGCTGGACTGCATTTATTTTTATAGGATTAAAAGTCTGAATACATTGTTATCTATATTATTTGTAACAAGATGTAGTGAATGACCAAATTAATAAAGGGAAATTGAGGTGACTACATTAAAATATGCTTAATGCTGACTGTTCACCAACCACTGCAAAAATAAAACTTCGGGTCTATAGTACATAAATGAAGTTTCAGAACTTTGAATACCTTATGGTCGACACCATATGATTGAAGCTCTGAAACTTCGAAACTCTAAAAAAAAAAGTAAAGAAAATTTAAAGTGTTTTACAGGGGGCAAGCCCCCCTGTACCCCCACATGGGGGTCTGTGCCCTACACCCCCCCGCTACTTAAATATACCAACTCCGAGATTGCACTTTGATGGAGAATGGTGCAGAATGGGAAGATTTATTTTTCCTATGCTGTAGCGCAATCTCAGAGTTGGTATATTTAAGTTGCGGGGGGTGTGAGGGTACTTATTTACTTTTGTTTGTTTAGGTGTTTTTGTTTTAAGTTTTGAAATTTCAGAACTTCGATCATATGGTGTCAATCATATGGTATTCAAAGTTCTGAAACTTCGTTTATGGAATATAGACCCTAAAACTTTATATAGGCTATTCTTATCATGGTAATAATGCGATGTCATATAGATACCAAGCATTGTTAAATAAACGTTAGTGATGATTATTACATTTCCTGTATTATTAAAACAAACTTCTTTATATCACACTCTATTTCATCTTCTGTTTAGATACAGATAATTTATTATGTGTTATATTCTAACCATTCATCTTGCATCTATTTATTATTTCTTTTACTTCTGCAAGGTCTTCTTAACTTGCTCTTGTTTTCTAAACAATCTCAGCTGGAGTGTACTTTAGATATTTTACATATAATAGAGGAATTCCAACAAACTTTGTAACAGAGAAGCAAGTGACATGTTCATTAAGGAAAGGAACCTTATTGTTAACTAGGTTGTATTGATGTAACAATGCTTGCAGTTATTAAGTTTATCAGCAGAGGCTTTAAAGGTCAACTGATGTATTTTAATTTATGTTAAATCTAATTGTTTACACCTTTTATTCACCTCATAAAAGACAGCTGATTCTTAGAAGTTTCTCTTGCTCAAGATTCTTGCAGTTATAAAAGCTTCTATATAGCCAAAATCTGCCGACTGGCCTGGATCTGAGGCCACTATCTTAGTGCAGCTATCTACAGTATCATAATCACATTTAACTGCGTGGTTATTCACCGTAAGAGCTGTCAGCAAAAGATTCTTTGAAGTACTGTTTGACAGTGGGATCCAGGACCATCTCGTACATGTTCTCGTCCCATAGTAATGAAGCATGTGATTTTTTTTTTTTTGCATGTCTTCAATGAATTTAATTGAATGTCTTCAATTAGCAGAGCTATAACACCTTCTAGTCAAAAATAGTATTAGATGACACCCACATAAGCCCTCTAGTCTTATGCAGCAATATGAAAAAGCTGTTAACCAGGTTCTGCTGTACAAATATTCTGTACTTGTCTTCAGTCTAATAGTATTTCCTTGGCACATTTAGCTTGTGGGTACAAAATGTTCTCAAAAGCTTGCACAGTTTGCTATCTTCAAGTATTACATAATCAGGAAACACTACTAGAGACTTAAAATTGTGTGTATATTTATGTTTCTAAGTCTGGACTGATTTAGGCTTATACTTGTTTCTGTCAGCTTTAATTTAAATTAGCAATCATATTAAACTGTTATTTTGCTATTTCTAAACATCAGCTTGAAAATAGTAACTTTTTACATAAATAAAAGAATCGAACTTACTTAAATGCAGCAGTCCGAGTGTTTTCAGCTTTAATTAGAAAGTTTGAAGCTAGAGTGCATCTCCAATACTGTTCCCTATGCTTTCTGTAGGGTGCAACATAACAGAATGGACCAACAGCTTCCAGAAGCCTTAGGGCAGGCCAGGCAGATCATCTCGAGGTAAGAAAAAGCTTTGCCTCAAATTTAAATAACAGTGAGTAGAAAATGGCTTAGTGAGGTAAAAAAAAGAAAAAATAAAGCTAAACAATGATGCCATGTTTATTAGTGGATGTTTCCCAGTTTTATACAGTTTAACAGATACTCTAACATTAACAGAACATTAAATGGAGTATTTAAGGTTGCATAAAGATTTATACATGTATGCAGCATGGAGCCCTCCCTCCAACTCACTTAAAAAGCAGCTACACATGTTAAATTTACTAACAGTGCCTTATTTGCAAATCAACTCAGTTTTGTTTTCTTTTTGGCTATACATTATCTCAGTATGCAATGATATTAAACATTTTTAAGCAATTCCTTAGTATTATTGCTGTAAGTTAACTATTTGCTCTGTGTGTTAAATTATATTTAAACAGCATTAATTGCCACAATGGTGCAGTAATTATGACTTAAGAGACATTAATCACTAAAAAAAGAACATGATTTGATTATTTATTTACCAGTTGATTCTTTGAGAGCTTAATTTGTTGTGGCAGCTGAAGTCTCAGTTTTTTGTTTCTTCTTTTTGACATCATGCCATGTATTTTTCTCCCTCTGGGATGGTCATAGGTTACTGTTTGTTATAAAGGAAGGTGCATTTTGATTTTTTCTGGAGAGAATATTTGGGCTCTGATGTTGTTGCTTTGTTTCAGATGTTTAACCAGTGGCCAACATTTATTCCTCATTTCAAGAATTCTCGCAGAGTACTCATTGTCAAATCTGATGGGGTGTTTGTTAAATTTTAATGGGGCTTTCCTCCAAGCTGTTTTTAACAGTAGTTCCTTATCAAGATAAGAGAGGAATTTTACAACAATAGATCTCAGTGTTGCTGTGGGGGATGTGGGGACTGGCTTACCAATTGCCCTATCAGCTCTTTCTATACCAAATGAGAGTCCTTCTTGCAAGTCTAAAATTTTGAGAATCCAATTATTCAAAAATAAAATCATGTTCTCACCTTCTGTTTTCTCTGGTACTCTGAAAATTTGAATATTGCATCTTCTCTCTCGATTTTCAAGTTTATCAATTTTATTCATTAGCCATGTGTTTTGTTAGAGAAGAAAGTCTGTGTGTAGCTCATCCTCCTTTAATCTTTCACCTATGTCGGTTATGGCTGTCTCCATGTTCATTATTTAATTTTGATGTTGTTGAAAAAGGTCTCTCGCCTCACAGCAAGAGGTTTTCCGGTTCGATTCTTGGCTGGGGTGCCTTCTGTGCCGAGTTTGCATGCCTCCCTGTGGTCGCATGGGTTTCCTCCCACATCCCAAAGACATGCAGTAGGTGCATTAGACACTCTAAATTGGCCTAGGTGTGAGTGCGTGCATGTGTGTGCCTTCTGTGGAAGGTTGGGTGCCGGGCTGGCAACTCGACACTGTAAAACCCCACTGCCAATCATGAGCGGACAGATGATCCGCTGTGGCGACCCCTAACCCGGAAAAGCAGAAAGAAGAAGAAGTTGAAAAAGGTCCCTAAAAATTTTAGTTTGTTTAGAACCATTCTCAAATTCTCCAGCTTTTGTTGGAAGTTCAGTGATAGTGACTGTAGAGTGGAAGACACCAGCTGTAGTTCTTTCCTCAGTGCAAATTCAGATTGTGAAGACTTGGAGCTGTTCATTTTCCTTCAAGTTTAGTCTCAAATAATTTGAGAGGAATTGTTTGGAATAAAAACTTCAAAGTTTGTAAAGTTTAAGTTTAGACTATTAGTAACTAGATTTTATAAAATGTAAATATATGTATTAGTCTAATTCCTATCTATTATATTAATTTCAGAAAAAGTGCTGTGCTTATCTGGCCATTTAGGCTCCACCCCCGAAAAAAATCCTTGTGGTGTTTTTGGATTACTCTATCAGTTAGGAGCTTCCTTTCTGGAGTTGGTTACTGCTTTCACCTGGTGGGTTTTATTTTTTTTTTTTATTTTTAAGATTTAAAAGAGAAAAGAATAACAATGCAAACCAATAAATAATTAAACGAAACAGTTTTTTATTGAATACATTATTATGCTAAGCAGTACCATTTTTACATATGCTGTTGCATTTAAAACATTTTGTTATGGCTCTTTCAAACAGCATAATGAGAAACTGCCAATTATTTGATTTACTTTTCTGGTTCCCCATACAGTGTTCCATGGCAATGATGTTCATGGCTCCCAGGTCTGTTATGTCTAATGTTCATCAGATGTCTGTGAATCATGCTATCTTGTCATCATCTGGCAGGACTGTATCATCCAATTCTCCTTCCTGGTTGTCCTGGAAATGTAGTGCTCATTGTCTACACCTGTGTTGATAGCTCTGCATCACCAAGCAGTATGTCACGGATCATGCTAGATGTAACTGAATTTTTGGTATGCATCTCTGCAGACAGACTAAAAGACAGGCCTACAGGTATGAGCCCTTCTGTCTGCCAGACTGGTGTATGCCGCATGGCCATTTGGAGGCAGAGACCCCAGCAAAATTCAAAATGAGAGCTGACATTGCCCTGTTCTGTGACATCGTGTGTGCATTCTATTTACACACTGCCCTAACTGCAAATGCTTCTTCTATCATTGAACTTGCCCTTTCTTTGCTCCTAGATATATGTTGCTAATTCCCACAGTCACAGTAGGTCCTGTTCCAACTCCTGGTGCTGAGGTTCAGGTCTGTTAGTGGATACATGGTTGTTGTCCCAGCAGGTGGATATCATGTACTTAAGAAAGAATACTGTGTTTAGACTTTTTTCCATTCAAAATTTAAAGGTATGTTAGGAAAGTAAATGTATGAATTCCATCATCTTTTCCTGGATGTCTGCTTTAGCAGAGCCAATACTACATTGACTTCAATAACATTTGTTTTATCATCATTGCTAGACCTCACAAAGGCAATCCAACACCATCTCCTGCTCCCTAGGTAACTCACTGGATAGAAAACTAACTCACTAAAAGAATTCATCAAATTATGATGGGCAGCTCCAGGGTTTGGTCTTTGGCCACTCCTCTTTGGCACTCGCTTCTCATAGGTCAAACCAAATGTTAAGGGTTTATGGCTGAACAAGTTTGCAGATGACTGTTAACTTGGAGCCATCATAACCTCCATATGGGCATCAAAAGACACCAATGGGGCCTTTTCCAAACCAAAAGCTGGTATCAAACTATAGCCTAAAACTAAAGGGCAGGAAATATATAACTGTACACTTTGGCAAGCATGTCTTCCCTTGTAACTATCACAGCACACCCATGAAAGTTGATCCCTCAGTCATGAATCTGGGAACCTATGTTAACAATGAACTGTCCTTTGATTACTGCCTATCCATTATTGTAAGGATGTCCTTTTTCTTTGCATAGCTTATATCTAAAGGTATGATGTCCAGGTCCAGGAATGTAATCATGTAATCATTCCACTGTACACTGCTCCCATCAGGCTGATCATTGAATTTAATGCCACATTTGGCACGTACCTGTCCAAAGACTTGTCACAACTGGGGTGACCACAAATCTTTCTCGCTAAAGACTCAAAGCCTTGTCCCTCTTCTCTGTATCATAACAGGTTACTAAGAGGTGACATCTTCCTCACATACTTCCTTAATAGACCATAACATGTCAGACATATTACATATTAAAATGTCCAGTGGTAACATGAACAGCCGATTAAAGGATCTCAGTCTTTTTTCCAACATAAATTGATCATGTTGGAGGGATAGAAATGTATCACAGAGAGCACCTATTCTGTGGAACCATTTTCCACTCAACTTAAAGCCAAATACTTCCTTTACTCTAGTCAAGCATAGTTTGAATGAATGGATGGGAACATTCAAATTCACCCCTGGTTTAGCATCAGTGTCTCTCATTGACAAAGACAGCAATAAATTTCCCAACATGTCCTTGTTCTGTCCACCTCTGGGATATCCATACACACAATCCAGAACCTGCCCTTGCCATGACCCTACCTAGTCTTCCTTCCCTTTATGTACCTTCAAAAGGACCATACTTAGTACCTCATTACACCTCTCTCTCCAATGTGTCTACTATGCATTTGCACAATTTTATACAAGCAAAACATGTTATTTGTTGACCTATTGAACTATATCAATGCAAAATTGTTACTTAGCTTCTTTTTAATGCAACTTTAACTTTATGCATGTATCCCAACATATGTGAATTGTTTTGCTATAACTGCTATTATATCAATATTGTTTAAAATTGTACTTGTTTTAAAATGTATTACTGGAGCTTTTCTCCTCAGGTCTCCACTGAAAATGGGCCACAAGCCCAGTTGGACAAACCCGGTTAACAAATGTCAATAAATAAATAAATTAATTAATAAATAAAAACTACCATGGGAATGTAAGGCTAGGCTTCTTAAGATCTTCACAGATGAATAGACTAGGAAGTACCTATGAAACCATTGATCAATGTTAGAGAAACCTAGTGTGCTTGCTGGAATTCTGCACTGCACTCCACATAAAATGCATAGTTAGCTTACTTGAAAACTAGCCAACAGAGTGCCTGCAGAAATAACATACCTGTAGAGGAAGGTGCTTCACTGCTCTTCCCTTTGCTGACACTTGGCAAACATGGCCAAGGGAAATTCTTAAACATTTCTACCTCATTAGACATTCCTGTAGAGTATGTGTAGTTTTCAAATTGTATAAAGAATTGCTATGATGAGGGATTCTTTTATCAGTTAGAGATTCTGTAATCATGGTGTCTGGGTGAGATGGATGCTTGGGTGTGGTTGTGGCAGTGTGCTTGTGCACATTGTATTCCACAAAGGGATATGCCTTTGCAAACAACCTATTGAAGCATATGTCCTATGCTCTATAACATCTAGAGATGCTTTTTGTTATGTACTCTGTTCTGTGTGTCATGCCATTTAATGCTGATGCAGTTACTCAGCAACGTTACACTGAGCAACACACCATAATTTTTGAGAAGTTCTATGCCAGTGTAGTAGTGTTAATATGGCACATCCGCACGTGCCCCCATAAATTGCTGCTGCTACTCCACAGAGTGTTCCATGACTTCTATGTTTGTTTATTATTATAATATACTACAAATCTTCATTTGCATGCCTAATGTGTGCATGGACTCCTCTACATATGTATCCATACATACTCCAGGGAGGTTGGGCATGTTTATGAAATATGTAGGGCTCCATTATGTGTTGTTTACAATGTACCAACCTTACAAAATCAGAGACCATATCTATGAGTCATGACAAAGATGTTAATATCATCAATTAAGAGTTTTTTTCATTTCTCTTCAATGCAAGCAGCCCCTGCCTTTTTTCACTCCTCTTGTTTTTCTCACAAGAATAAACAACTTATTTTTTTATCATACTGAAAATATATTTTCTTTGCATATTACATAAGGGTGATGTGCAGAGTTGTAGTAACTACAGAGGGATAAAACTGATCAGTCACAGCATGAAATTATGGGAAAGAGTAGTGGAAGCTTGGTTAAGAAGGGAGGTGATGATTAGTGATCAGCAGTATGGTTTCATGCCAGGAAAGAGCACTACAGATGTGATGTTTGCTCTGAGAGTGTTGATGGAGAAGTACAGAGAAGGTCAGAAGGAGTTGCATTGTGTCTTTGTGGACTTAGAGAAAGCATATGATAGGGTGCCTAGAGAGGAGTTGTGGTATTGTATGAGGAAGTCGGGAGTGGCAGAGAAGTATGTAAGAGTGGTACAGGATATGTACAAGGGTAGTGTGACAGCGGTGAGAACTGCAGTGGGATTGACAAATGTGTTTAAGGTGGAGGTGGGATTACATCAAGGATCAGCTCTGAACCCCTTTTTTATTTGCACTGTTGATTGACAGGTTGACAGACAAGATCAGACAGGAGTCCCCGTCGACTATGATGTTTGCAGATGACATTGTGATATATAGTGAGAATAGGGAACGGGTTGAGGAGACCCTGGAGAGGTGGCGATATGCTCTAGAGAGGAGAGGAATGAAGGACAGCTGAATTAAAATGGGATATATGTGTGTGAATGAAAGGAAGGATAGAGGAATGGTGAGTATGCAGGGAGTAGAGTTGGCGAAAGTGGATGAGTTTAAATACTTGGGATCAACAGTTCAGAGTAATGGCAAGTGTGGAAGAGAGGTGAAGAAGAGATTACAGGCAAGGTGGAATGGGTGAAGAAGAGTGTTAGGAGTGATTTGTGACAGACGAGTACCAGTAAGAGTGAAAGGGAAGGTCTACAAAAGGGTAGTGAGACCAGCTATGTTATATGGGTTGGAGACAGTGGCATTGACAAAAAGGCAGGAGTCAGAGCTGGATGTGGCAGAGTTAAAGATGTTAAGCTTTGCACTGGGTGTGACAAGGGTAGACAGGATTAGGAATAAGTATATTAGAGGGTCAGCCCAGGTTGGACGGTTTGGAGACAAAGCCAAAGAGGCGAAATTGCATTGGTTTGGACATGTGCTGAGGAGTGATGCTGGGTATATTGGGAAAAGGATGCTAAGGATGAAGCTGCCAGGTAAGAGGAAAAGAGGAAGGCCTAAGATAAGGTTTATGGATGTGGTTAGAGAGGACATGCAGGTGGTTGGTGTGACAGAGCAAGATGCAGAGGACAGGAAGAAATGGAAACAGGTGATCTGCTGTAGTGACCCCTAACCGGGAAAAGCTGAAAGAAGAAAAAGAAGAAGATTACATTTCCAGAAAGACAGTATTAGTGATAGCAAAGTAGTATGTATATTTATTAATGGTACGTCTTCGAACATAACTGCTGCAACCAGTGTTCTCTCCAGGATAAAACATCACCACCTGCAGTGATTGCTTGATTGATTGATTTAGTTATTTTAATGATGTTTATATAACATTCCAAATTGAAGCAGGAGCCCTGTAGCTGAACAGCAAAGTGCAGCATGAGTAAACAGTAAATCTAAAATATGGCATATAGAAATAGCACCTGTACATGTTCTTTCAGGGCTAATAATTCATATTACATGTATATCTAAGCTTTCCATGCTAACTTGTAATAATTAAACAAGATATGGAAATGGCACAAGTCACACTTCATGTCTGTCCTGTTGGGATATATAAAGTCAGTCTATCAGGAAATTACAGCAGTACTAACCAATGGTTAGCCATTTGTTAAGTTCCTGACTCCTGAATCATCAGTTTGTTTTATCTTTTTCAGACACCCAGAAGAACTTGATGAATATGAAGTAGCCAGTGCAGAAAATGGAAGCCCTACAAACACACCCTGCAAGTAATGATGTATACGTAACTTACACGTTTGTATTTTTGTCATTCTATGTTGCTGAATCACGCGTGTGTGACCACTTAAATTAAAACAGTGCAAAGTATCTTGCTCCATCACCCCTACTAAGTATGTGAAAAGCAGCCTGTTTACTGAAAGAGTGAAACAGGAGGGCATGCAACATACTGAAACATTTTGAAACAGAGGTTAACAAATATCAGTGTGATATTTAGTTTCTGTATTGCATACAACACTATGTAGCTGTTCCAAAGCGGTTAACTTAACTTTTGAAGTAATTCAGCCATGACTGGAAAACATAAGCACTTTTTTGGTTCTAATTCACAAAGTCTCAAAGAACTAAATTGACAATAATGCTATAAGAAGTTATGTACGACTTACATAAAGATAATGCCTATCCGGATATACAGGCTGTCATGGTGGGTACATTAAGATTGCAAAGGATGTCTCAGAAAGTAATACTCTAATATAGTTAGACTAACCTTTGAAGATTTTCCCTATAGGTCAAATGAAAAAAAGGAATAGGTTGTAAAGATTCACTTTGTCAAGTCCCATGTATGTATTTGTTTGTTTGCTAACCAGGCACTTGAATTGCTCAGCAGACACCACAATGCAGGCCACAAGGCAAGTGTAAATAATAAAACAAAGGAAAAAGAATAAGTAACTTGTGCTACATAAGAGTAATGCCTAGCCATCTCTGTCACATGTCCTCAATCACAAGTACTCAGAAAGTTGCCTGATGCAACTCCCCTTAACCCAACCACTCCCAAACTTATAAATACATGTACTTCAAACACTGAAGAAGGACAGAAACTCTGTAAACGACACAGAACACTTTCTGAGAGTCACTTGTTTTACTCTTACATGTGACCAGGTGATTTCTGAGATACTGAAACTCAAGGACATAGAAAGAAGTCAGATAACCTGATTGACTTCTTTGAATCAGTCTCCAGAGAGGGTAAGGTGGTCCACACAGCGTATCTGGACCTCGCCAAGGCCTTCGACACCATCCCCCACTGTGGAATCATAGATAAACTTACTAAGCTGGGCATTAATCCCTACGACACTCAATGGGTTGCCAACTGGCTTACTGACAGAACCCACACTGTAAAAGTAGCCGACTACAAATCCAGCTCCAGACAAGTGACAAGTGGAGTACCTCAGGGTTCAGTCCTTGGACCGCTCTTGTTTGGCATCTCATTCTCTGAAGTACAGGCCAACACTAAGGGACTCTGGATAACAAAGTTCGCAGATGACTGCAAACTGGGAGCCATTACTGAATCCCCAAATTATGTGGATACTCTACAAAAGGGCCTTACAGAAACAGATGTTTGGTGCCAGAACCAT
Source organism: Protopterus annectens (assembly GCF_019279795.1). Taxonomy (NCBI): domain Eukaryota; kingdom Metazoa; phylum Chordata; order Ceratodontiformes; family Protopteridae; genus Protopterus; species Protopterus annectens. The sequence goes on from NC_056746.1 coordinate 1,493,804,685, forward strand.
GGGCTCAAGCTCAATGCCAAGAAATGTATTGTTATCCCCTTTGGGAAAAAACATGTATCCATGAATTACCATATAGGTGGCAGTACACTAAACACAGAAAGTGTGATAAGAGACTTAGGGACACAGGTGGACAGTGGTCTCACCTTCGATAACCACATCGCCACAACAGTCAGGAAATCCTTCTATGTGGCACACCTCATCACGAAGGGCTTTTCATCCAGAAAAAAGGAGGTCATTGTCCCACTGTACTCATCCCTCATTAGACCCATTATAGAATACAATGCCCCATTTGGTATGTATCTCTCAAGACATCTGCAACAACTGGAAAGGCCTCAGAAATACCTCACTAAAAGAATCACATGCCTAAAGCAGATGCCCTACGCTGACCGCTTTAAAAAACTCCAGCTATACTCTGTCGCATATCGTCTACTCAGAGGCGATCTCTGCTTAACATACAAGGCCATGTCAAACCCAGAGCTGTTGGACATGCTACACTTAAAGAAATCCCAATCCCTCAGAGCTACACGCTCCAGGGATCTAAACCTTGTCATCACAATAAACAAAACATGCTGGAGGGATAGGTTCCTGACCCAGAGACTCCCCAGACTCTGGAATAGATTGCCCATACATGTCAAGCAGAGTGCCTCTTTGGACCTCTTCAAGAGGAACCTTGATGATTGGATGGGAGAAAGAAAATTCACCCCAGGGATCACGTCAGTCACCCTGCTAGACAGGGGTCCAGGAAAGTAAATAATGTGGGAAGAAATAGCCAGGGAATTGTTATGGCTAGGCTTGTATAGGCCCTAGGGCTGATAGCCTAGTACCAACCTATGAAACCTATGAACGTTGGTTAAAATGACAGCTCAGATTCAGACCACTGAATCTGAAGACAGCCTGGTGCTGCCTGTGAGTACTGGGATATTAAATAAAGCTACTCAGTCCATCCTGAAATGGCCTCAGAATGCAGCTTGAGTTATAGATTCCAAAACTAGAGATGAAATGCCTGTAGATTAAGGCATCTGATGGAATTAATCAACATGATGTGCAAAAAGAGAAATCAGAGTGACAGAATCTGCTTAAAGAGTAAAGGAGTGAGAAAAAAGCGAGAATCAGCAATAGCATGAGAGGCAGCTGATGGCCCTCTGTCAAAGGTATGCAGTAGGGGAGAAAACTTAGTCCTGGATCCCAAGGTCAAAACTAAACTCTTTTCTTTGTATAAAGTGGAGAATGGCTTTGATAGTTTAATTGGGGTATTTGAACCTGTGTTTAAGCAGCAATCAGACTGACCAGGAGATATGGGTAAAGTTGTTAGCTTCTATAACTGTGAGTAATACAAGGTAAGGAAGATAACATATTGCCAATATTATGGTAAAGTGAAAAAAGTATTTATCAAATGATCTACACTTAGAGGACATAGCAGAAGACAGTGTTAGTCATTTCATGACAGAAAGAAATACCTTTAATATGTGACTAAATGGATGTCAAGCTACTACTTTTGAAACATTGGGAGACCTCAAGATAAAGCAGAAAGTACCTAGAATGTTGTCTAAGGATATGAGAATCATGTAAACAGATTAAGAGTGTAACACCACTGAGGAAATCTGCAAAAAGGTTTACCTCTATCTAGATAGCAGGATACAACTGCAAAATTAGAGGGTATCAACCACTACAAATGGGTGTGAGGAACGGATGTGGTAGTCCAATCCTTCATAGCAGCTTTCACATGCAGAAAAGACACTTTGTGGAGTGCTTGTCAATGTCTTTGAGTAAAACTACTGTAATGTAACCATATGAAGCAAGCACATTCCAAATATCTGCAGTGAAAGAGTGGGAAACAAATCTTAGAGAGATGTTTGGTGCATCATGCAAGCATAATAACTAAAATAAAACTTAACTCACATTATATAACTACCACAATAACAAACTCTATAACAAAAAGGAAAATAAAAAGCTCTGGACCATTTATAAAGGATCTCCACCATTATAAAAGGGATTTAAAACTGATAACATACTAAACACCTTTACCCCACTGTAAACAAAAAGGATTAATTATAACCCTGCCTCATGACTCACCGTGTCATGGAAATTGCTCATGAAAAATGGAGACAAAGCATGGACAATATATCAGAAGGAAAAAAGACAAAACCTTATTTATTTAGACAGATACACAATCAGATCAAAAAACAAGTTACAAGGGAAAAAAAGTTATATTATACCTATATGCAAAATAATCACAAAAACAACCCACAAAATTCTGGTCCTCCATCTCTTTCCCTACTTAACTCTGGAAATGGAAAGGACCCTAGCCCATGCCAAGACATGCATCCACTTTAAATAGCCACTAATTGCAACACATACTTCATAGGATGTATAGCCAAATTAATTCCACAGTCCTGTAATACATCAACTACTGCATCATCATTTTCCCCAACCCTACCTCCTAACATACCCCTTCATATTATTCACAAAACCGTCACCTCTTCAGTCCTTCCTCACCTGACCCTTCCAATTTTCCTTTCAGCCTGTTCCTACAACTCTAATAAAATGCTATTATACAAACTCAAACCTTGCCCAGCCTCAGCTGACAACCTCCCTGTCAACTATCTTAGATGCCACACAGGCCATAGAATATCAAATCAGTATCCATATTAATAGATCCATCACAGAATCAAATGTTCCAGACATATAAAATGTCTCATATTTTCCCATTGTACAAAGATGGCAAGTCTACTAACCTAACAATTTTTTGACATATAGCCATCTTGTCACCCTTTCCAACATCCCAGAAAAATGTATTCAACAACAAATTTTGCAGTATCTCTTACAAAATAAACTCATCACCAACAACCAGCATGGCTTCTAACCAGCACACAGTTCATCTACTGCCATGTTATCTTTTATGGGTACTGTTAAGAAAGTGAGAGACTCTGGCAAACTTGTATCAGCACTATTTCTTGACCTGTCAAAAGCTTTTGACATGGTCTTTAACTCTGAACTTCTCAATCAGCTTTCCATCCTTGGTATGTCTCCTCCCTCATTTCAATGGTGCTCCAGCTATGTAACAGACAACAATCAATAAAGTGGCAAAGCACCATCTCACCATACCTTCTCACTTCCACTGATGTGCCCCAAAGGACCATTCAGGTTCTTTACTTTTCAATATTTTCAACAACATACATACATACATTTCTCAAGGCACACACATTCAATGTGCAGATGATGCCACTATCATTTGTTCTTCAACCAGGCTAATACACTTACTACAGATAACCCTGAAAGCATTTATATCCACTGAAACCTGGATTATCAATGCTCAACTCTTACTTAACTACTACAAAAACAAGCTCTTCCTCTTTACTCCAAAATCCCTCTTCCCTGTTGAAACAACATTCAGGATTTACTCCATGAACGACACTGAAAATGAAATTGTCCTCATACCAAACTACTAGGAGTAATAATCAATAATAATCTTACTTTTGACCTCCACATCTAAAGTAGTATTAAGAAAACTCACCATAAACTTGGCTTACTATACAAAAAGAAACACTTCCTGAATACTCCTATCAAAACTGCTCTAGCCAAATCCTACCCTTTGCCCTCTCATCTAAATAGGGTCCCAATTTTTACCATTTTAAAGTCTTCTCTAAAAATAAAGCTTGTAAGCTACTACAATAAAATTGCCAAGTTTGCCACTAATGCAAACACCTTCACACATCACTGTAAAACACTACATTCCCTTGAATAGCTTGAACTGCATATAACATAATTTACAAACCCTCAGCCTGTTCAATCCTTAGTCCACTACTCAACTTATACATCCATAATAGAAGTTTCAGATCAGAAGACAAACAACTTTAAACCCACCAAATCCTCTGGCCATGTCCTATACTCCCACTCAGTAGCAAAAGTTTGCAACTCCATACCTTCTGTGATGTCGATCATCTGGGCCAGCAATCAAGGAGCCTCAATCCTTGCCACAGACATTGGTGGGGAATGTTCACCGTGAGAAAAGTAGACACACACAGTATTCTCAGAAGTACAATTTCCCTTACCAGGGTACCCAGTTACACTTGTTAAAATTAATACTTATACAAATGGCAGTGTTTAACCAAGCAGCAAAACTTTCAGGAATGTGGAGGCACAGTGCAACTAAATAAATGCAAGTACTGTCAAAAGTTAAATATTTTCTAAAATACCAGCCACAATGAAAGGTTTAGATATACTTAATAATAAATAAAAAACATGGAAATACTGAATATCTATTTACAATAAACACCAGAGTTTGAATCACAGGACATATAGAAAAAAACACAGATGGAAAGATTCAGACAGATACAGAAAAAAAAAACATTTAGCTAATCTCACTATATTTTTTTAAATGAGTGAAGAATTATTGTTCCCTAGTTACTTACTAAAGCAAGGCAAGATGAAAGTAAATGAGTGTCTTGTCATGTCCAAAAGCAGAGTATACTCCTGACATCTCTCATTAGTATTCAAATACAATTTGATTGCTGGCTACAAAAAGATATCACATCTGATTACCTGACTCTATGGTTCCCACATTACCATGTCACTAGAAACTGAACAAGGATCAGGCACTGATGTGCCATAATACACTCATAGAACTTTAGCTAAGGTTTACTACAGCATCTGGAAGGGTCTATATCATTTGAATGAAAGTTCAAAATGTCGGTCGCTGTAAACAGCGAAAATGCTGATAATTGATGTCAGTTTTGTGAGATCGCGGTACAGTGAAGATCGGGAAATTCACCCTTTCCTCACCGTAGTGTGATTTTGCATTTGGTATATATAATTAGTGACACAATAAAGGATTTGATTATTGGCATTTTCGCTGTTTACAGTGATCGACATTTTGAACTTTTGTTCACATGCTATAGACCCCATCTGAAAATTGTAAAACAATTTCAACACTTCCACCCTTCCTGCAGAAACTAGCAAGCCATTCTCTGTCACCCCAGGGTAGCAATTAGTGCACCACTAAGGACAATAGAGCAGGATCCCAGCCAAGGCTTTTCACAGACATTGCATGTCTGGCTCCATTCAGACCTGTGAGAAAAAATCTTTATGGCCAAAACCAAGTCATTTAATTTCAGACTATTTTTCTTAAGATTAGCTAGGCTGAACTTAACCCCTTCACTTCTGGTATCCTCTGTTAAAATATACATGTTTCATCATTTACAACAATACAGTCTGACATGCATGTATATTTCTTTTCTGTCCAGCAGGACCCACTGTTGATACATTTTAACACAAGTAACTTTACAAATGCACTTTAGCACAAACATCTGTACAAATCAGTTTGCTATTCAAATGACATATAATTGTCCTCTTACAAATTCTTATTAAAAGAACATATAAGTGAATTCTGGATCTGGTCCTGCTCCAGTCTAGGTGAATTACTCAATCTATCTCTTTCTTTCTTTTCCTTCTCCCCTGTAATTTCTCTTTTTGCTTCCCACTTTCGGGCTTCGTATACCTCTCTTTGCTTTTATCTTCCTACTGTTCTGTTCTCTAACTTCCATTCTATCTTTCTTATTAATCTGTGTGTACACTCTTTAACCTTAAACCCTTTCTTGTTTTCTTTCTCGCTCTCTTCCCAACATTACCTTTTTCATGCTCCTCTTCCCATAAGCTCAATATATAGCCTTAATTGTGCTTTTTCACATTAATTTATGTTGATTTTCCATCTTATCTCCTGTCTCTCTTGTTTCCTTCTATTTCTTCATCCCTCACTTCCCCCATTTTTCTGTATTACCTTATATGCACTATATTTGTCATAACTGCATTCCCTAGGCAGTACTACTCCTCACTGTATTAAACAGGGGGGCTAGAATGTGTTCAAATTTGGAGGGGTTAACAAGTGAGTTGACACTGTTGACCCAGATGTTTGAAAATAGAGGATATCCTAAGGAATGGATGTTGAAATACAAAGAAGAAGTTATAACTGGGTCGGGTAACAGATTTATCCCACTATTAGGACAAGAATTGGTTGTTAAGGTTCCTGAAGGTAATCAGACAGGTTTATTCACTCTAGGGTGATAGAATTCAGTTCCTTTGGATGGCAAGTACAGAAAATTCTAACAAAAAACTGGGTGATTTTAGAAGGCAATGAAGATTTCACTGACTTGTTAGGCAAAAACCCACTTTTCACTAATAGGGTGGGCAACAACATGAAATATTTATTAGAACATCCCACACAATTGGGAATAGCCATACCCACTATTAAATGTGGTAGATGCAACCAATGTTAACTAATTTTGGAAAATAGTGAATATAATTTAAGAGAACGGACACTTACAATCAAATTGGCTGGGGGCAATTGCCAAACAAGAGGGGTGATATATTTAGCTTTATGACAAAGTTGCCATAGTTATTATGTGGGGAAAACAGAAAGACCCCTTAGACAAAGAATATATGAACATACATACGCTATGGATATGCAAAATAAGAATAATGCCCTCTTTAAACATTCACAACTATGCTCTGATTTTACCTGTTTTAAGTTCAGCATTTTAGAAATAATTAAACGGAATATTAGAGGGGGAGACTGGGGGAAATGAAATAGAAACCAGGAAACTGCATTGGCAGTTAACTTTGAATACAATAGAAGCCCCAGGTATAAATGATTATTTGTCCCTCCAACCAGTTTTAAAACAGAGAGCCAGAAAATTACAAAGATATTTATATTTATGCATTTTTTTTAATTATTATTGTATTTATTAGTCTCAGTTTATATTCGCATACAGCACTGGATTTTTATAATAATATTGTATGATAGATTTTTTATGTAGAGAGATGCTATTTTGTTTATTAGGATCTGTGTTTTTAAATGTTAATAGGATACTATTTGCTGTTTTAAAACAGAGAGCCAGAAAATTACAAAGATATTTATATTTATACATTTTTTTTAATTATTATTGTATTTATTAGTCTCAGTTTATATTCGCATACAGCACTGGATTTTTATAATAATATTGTATAATAGATTTTTTATGTAGAGAGATGCTATATTGTTTATTAGGATCTGTGTTTTTAAATGTTAATAGGATACTAATTAGCATTGTATAAAACAACCATGTTGCAGCAGATCAGCAGTTTGATAAAGTCTGATAAGAATACAGACGAAAGCGCTTACATTACAGTTGGGATTACTGCTTTCTTACTTTTTGTTGTCAAACTATAATTATTTCATTTCTGTTTGGATTTACAGCATTTCTACAATTGTGGTCAAGCTGATTTTTTATGTACCTTGGAATAAATTTTACATTTTTTCAACTATTTGCTGTGGAGCAGTGAGTTTTGTACCAGGATTGGATGCATGTATATTTCTTTTCTGTCCAGCAGGACCCACTGTTGATACATTTTAACACAAGTAACTTTACAAATACTTTTTAATACAAACATCTGTACAAATCAGTTTGATATTCAAATGACTAATAATTGTTTACAAAACTCAAGCTAGCTATGCTGGCATATGTTACACATGCCCTGACCTACTCCCCTTGGCACAGCTGACACTACATCACATCATCTCACCTTCAGCTATTAAAAATATCCCTAACCTGTCCTCTTCCATATTCTCATTAAAAGAACATTTAAGAGAATTCTGGATCTGGTCCTGCTCCAGTCTAGGGTGAATTACTCACTCTATCTCTTTCTTTCTTTTCCTTTTCCCCTGTAATATCTCTTTTTGCTTCCCACTTTTGGGCTTCATATACCTCTTTTTGCTATTATCTTCCTACTGTTCTGTTCTCTAACTTCCATTCTATCTTTCTTATTAATCTGTGTGTACACTCTTTAACCTTAAACCCTTTCTTGTTTTCTTTCTCGCTCTCTTCCCAACATTACCTTTTTCATGCTCCTCTTCCCATAAGCTCAATATATAGCCTTAAGTGTGCTTTTTCACATTAATTTATGTTGATTTTCCATCTTATCTCCTGTCTCTCTTGTTTCCTTCTATTTCTTCATCCCTCACTTCCCCCATTTTTCTGTATTACCTTATATGCACTATATTTGCCATAACTGCATTCCCTAGGCAGTACTACTCCTCACTGTATTAAACAGGGGGGGCTAGAATGTGTTCAAATTTGGAGGGGTTAACAAGTGAGTTGACACTGTTGACCCAGATGTTTGAAAATAGAGGATATCCTAAGGAATGGATGTTGAAATACAAAGAAGAAGTTATAACTGGGTCGGGTAACAGATTTATCCCACTATTAGGACAAGAACTGGTTGTTAAGATTCCTGAAGGTAATCAGACAGGTTTACTCACTCTATGGTGATAGAATTCAGTTCCTTTGGATGGCAAGTACAGAAAATTCTAACAAAAACTGGGTGCTTTTAGAAGGCAATGAAGATTTTGCTGACTTGTTAGGCAAAAACCCACTTTTCACTAATAGGGTGGGCAACAACATGAAATATTTGTTAGAACATCCCACACAATTGAGAATAGCCATACCCACTATTAAATGTGGTAGATGCAACCAATGTTCACCAATTTTGGAAAATAGTGAATATAATTTAAGAGAACAGACACTTACAATCAAATTGGCTGGGGGCAATTGCCAAACAAGAGTGGTGATATATTTAGCTTTATATCAAAGTTTCCATAGTTATTATGTGGGGAAAACAGAGAGACCCCTTAGACAAAGAATATATGAACATACATACACTATGGATACGCAGAATAAGAATAATGCCCTCTTTAAACATTCACAACTATGCTCTGATTTTACCTGTTTTAAGTTCGGCATTTTAGAAATAATTAAAAGGAATATTAGAGGGGGAGACTGGGGGAATGAAATAGAAACCAGGAAACTGCATTGGCAGTTAACTTTGAATACAATAGAAGCCCCAGGTATAAATGATTATTTGTCCCTCCGACCAGTTTTAAAACAGAGAGCCAGAAAATTACAAATATATTTATATTTATGCATTTTGTTTTAATTATTATTGTATTTATTAGTCTCAGTTTATATTCACATACAGCACTGGCTTTTTATAATAATATTGTATAATAGATTTTTTATGTAGAGAGATGCTATATTGTTTATTAGGATCTGTGTTTTTAAATGTTAATAGGATACTAATTAGCATTGTATAAAACAACCATGTTGCAGCAGATCAGCAGTTTGATAAAGTCTGATAAGAATACAGACGAAAGCGCTTACATTACTGTTGGGATTACTGCTTTCTTACTTTTTGTTGTCGAACTATAATTATTTCATTTCTGTTTGGATTTACAGTGTTTCTACAATTGTGGTCAAGCAGATTTTTTATGTACCTTGGAATAAATTTTACATTTTTTCGACTATTTGCTGTGGAGCGGTGAGTTTTGTACCAGGATTAGATGCATATATTTTTTTTTTCTGTCCAGCAGGACCCACTGTTGATACATTTTAACACAAGTAACTTTACAAATACTTTTTAACACAAACATCTGTACAAATCAGTTTGATATTCAAATGACAAATAATTGTTTACAAAACTCAAGCTAGCTATGCTGGCATATGTTACACATGCCCTGACCTACTTCCCCTGGCACAGCTGGCACTACATCATGTCATCTCACCTTCAGCTATTAAAAATATCCCTAACCTGTCCTCTTTCAAATTCTCATTAAAAGAACATTTAACTGAATTCTGGATCTGGTCCTGCTCCAATCTAGGGTGAATTACTCACTCTATCTCTTTCTTTCTTTTCCTTTTCCCCTCTAATATCTTGTTTTGCTTCCCACTTTCGGGCTTCGTGTACCTCTCTTTGCTTTTATCTTCCTACTGTTCTGTTTTCTAACTTCCATTCTATCTTTCTTATCAATCTGTGTGTACACTCTTTAACTTTAAACCCTTTCTTGTATTTTTTCTCGCTCTCTTCCCAACATTACCTTTTTCATGCTCTTCTTCCCATAAGCTCAATATATAGCCTTAATTGTGCTTTTTCACATTAATTTATGTTGATTTTTCCATCTTATCTCCTGTCTCTCTTGTTTCCTTCTATTTCTTCATCCCTCACTTCCCCCATTTTTCTGTATTACCTTATATGCACTATATTTGCCATAACTGAATTCCCTTGGCAGTACTACTGCTCACTGTATTAATCAGGGGGGGCTAGAACGTGTTCAAATTTGGAGGGGTTAACAAGTGAGTTGACACTGTTGACCCAGATGTTTGAAAATAGAGGATATCCTAAGGAATGGATGTTGAAATACAAAGAAGAAGGTATAACTGGGTGAGGTAACAGATTTATTCCACTATTAGGACCAGAACTGGTTGTTAAGATTCCTGAAGGTAATCAGACAGGTTTACTCACTCTATGGTGATAGAATTCAGTTCCTTTGGATGGCAAGTACAGAAAATTCTAACAAAAAACTGGGTGATTTTAGAAGGCAATGAAGATTTTGCTGACTTGTTAGGCAAAAACCCACTTTTCACTAATAGGGTGGGCAACAACATGAAATATTTGTTAGAACATCCCACAAAATTGAGAATAGCCATACCCACTATTAAATGTGGTAGATGCAACAAATGTTCACCAATTTTGGAAAATAGTGAATATAATTTTAGAGAACAGACACTTACAATCAAATTGGCTGGGGGCAATTGCCAAACAAGAGGGGTGATATATTTAGCTTTATATCAAAGTTGCCATAGTTATTATGTGGGGAAAACAGAAAGACCCCTTAGACAAAGAATATATGAACATACATACGCTATGGATATGCAGAATAAGAATAATGCCCTCTTTAAACATTCACAACTATGCTCTGATTTTACCTGTTTTAAGTTTGGCATTTTAGAAATAATTAAAAGGAATATTAGAGGGGGAGACTGGGGGAATGAAATAGAAACCAGGGAACTGCATTGGCAGTTAACTTTGAATACAATAGAAGCCCCAGGTATAAATGATTATTTGTCCCTCCGACCAGTTTTGAAACAGAGAGCCAGGAAATTACAAAGATATTTATATTTATGCATTTTTTTAATTATTATTGTATTTATTAGTCAGTTTATATTCACATACAGCACTGGCATTTTATAATAATATTGCATAATAGATTTTTTATGTAGAGAGATGCTATATTGTTTATTAGGATCTGTGTTTTTAAATGTTAATAGAATACTAATTAGCATTGTATAAAACAAGCATGTTGCAGCAGATTAGCAGTTTGATAAAGTGTGATAAGAATACAGATGAAAGCGCTTACATTACTGTTGGGATTACTGCTTTCTTACTTTTTGTTGTCGAACTATAATTATTTCATTTCTGTTTGGATTTACAGCATTTCTACAATTGTGGTCAAGCTGATTTTTTATGTACCTTGGAATAAATTTTATGTTTTTTGGACTATTTGCTGTGGAGCGGTGAGTTTTGTACCAGGATTGGATGCATGTATATTTCTTTTCTGTCCAGCAGGACCCACTGTTGATACATTTTAACACAAGTAACTTTACAAATACATTTTAACACAAACATCTGTACAAATCAGTTTGATATTGAAATGACATATAATTGTTTACAAAACTCAAGCTAGCTATGCTGGCATATGTTACACATGCCCTGACCTACTCCCCCTGGCACAGCTGGCACTACCTCACGCCATCTCACCTTCAGTTATTAAAAATATCCCTAACCTGTCCTCTTTCAAATTCTCATTAAAAGAACATTTAAGTGAATTCTGGATCTGGTCCTGCCCCAATCTAGGGTGAATTACTCACTCTATATCTTTCTTTCTTTTCCTTTTCCCCTGTAATATCTCTTTTTGCTTCCCACTTTCTGGCTTTGTATACCTCTCTTTGCTTTTATCTTCCTACTGTTCTGTTCTCTAACTTCCATTCTATCTTTTTTATTAATTTGTGTGTACACTCTTTAACCTTAAACCCTTTCTTGTTTTCTTTCTCGCTCTTTTCCCAACATTACCTTTTTCATGCTTCTCTTCCCATAAGCTCAATATATAGCCTTAATTGTGCTTTTTCACATTAATTTATTTTGATTTTCCATCTTATCTCCTGTCTCTCTTGTTTCCTTCTATTTCTTCATCCCTCACTTCCGGGTGCCTAGAGAAGAGTTGTGGTATTGTATGAGGAAGTCGGGAGTGGCAGAGAAGTACGTAAGAGTGGTACAGGATATGTACGAGGGTAGTGTGACAGTGGTGAGGACTGCATTGGGAGTGACAGATACGTTTAAGGTGGAGGTGGGATTACATCAAGGATCAGCTCTGAGTCCTTTCTTATTTGCAGTGGTGATGGACAGGTTGACAGATGAGATCAGACAGGAGGCTCCGTGGACTATGATGTTTGCAGATGACATTGTGATCTGTAGTGAGAGTAGGAATCAGGTTGAGGAGACTCTGGAGAGGTGGAGATATGCTCTAGAGAGCAGAGGAATGAAGGTCAGCAGGGCTAAGACAGAATATATGTGTGTAAATGAGAGGGAGGGTAGAGGAATGGTGAGGATGCAGGGAGTAGAGTTGGTAAAGGTGGATGAGTTTAAGTACTTGGGCTCAACAGTTCAGAGTAATGGTGAATGTGGAAGAGAGGTGAAGAAGAGAGTACAGGCAGGGTGGAATGGGTGGAGAAGAGTGTCAGGAGTGATTTTTGACAGACGGGTACCAGTAAGAGTGAAAGTGAAGGTCTACAAGAGGGTAGTGAGACCAGCTATGTTATATGGATTGGAGACAGTGGCATTGACAAAAAGGCAGGAGTCAGAGCTGGATGTGGCAGCGTTAAAGATGTTAAGATTTGCACTAGGTGTGACTAGGATGGATAGGATTAGGAATCAGTATATTAGAGGGTCAGCTCATGTTGGACAGTTTGGAGACAAAGCAAGAGAGACAAAATTGCGTTGTTTTGGACATGTGCTGAGGAGGGATGATGGATATATTGGGAAAAAGATGCTAAGGATGGAGCTGCCAGGTAAGAGGAATAGAGGAAGGCCTAAGATAAGGTTTATGGACATGGTGAGAGAGGACATGCAGGTGGTTGGTGTGACAGAGCAAGATGCAGAGGATAGGAAGAAATGGAAAGAGATGATCCGCTGTGGCGACCCCTAATGGGAAAAGCCGAAAGAGAATGATGATGATGATGACCTTATATGCACTATATTTGCCATAACTGCATTCCCTTGGCAGTGCTACTCCTCACTGTATTCAAATTATATAATGTGTTATATATCCTTGCAACCATTATGTCCTGTGATCGTATATCGTATATTTTTGCCAACTAATATAATGCTTTCAGATTCACGTCATCTCCATCCTATTCCTGTTATATGAAATGCTCTTTTCTTTAAATGATCTATTATACATTTTCTCATTACAGTTTTGTAAACCCTGTTATTTGTGGAGCTTTTTCACCCTGGACTTTCACTGAAAAGGGGCGGGTTTTGACCCAGTTGGACTTTAGCAAGAAACAAGTGTCAAATAGAGCTTGCCACTAGAAAATGCAAGGCTGACTAGAGTTGCAACCAATTCAAAATGCAATCTTACTCTTAGAGGTAATTAACAATTTGATACTGCACTTGTCTCAAATGGTACCACCTTCTCTGAACCCAGAAACATTGCTAATATTGTTGGGGACACATTTTCTTCCATCATAGGTTCATGGGTTCATATGTTGGTACAAGGCACTATCGGCCCTAGGGCCTATACAAGCCTAGCCATAGCAATTCCCTGGCTATTTCTTCCCACACTATTTACTTCCCTGGACCCCTGTCTAGCAGGATGACTGATGTGATCATCTGGGTGAATTTCTTTTCTCCCATCCAATCATCAAGGTTCCTTTTGATGAGGGCCAAAGAGGCACTCTGCTTGACATATATTTATTATTTATTTATTTATTTTACATTTGAGACTGGACCAGGTTCAATCAGGTTAAAAGTTCCATGATAATACATTCCAATAGAATATGGGTAATATGGGAAAAGTATATGTCAGTCATACTTTGGTAAGAAAAGAAATATATCAAGTAGGATTCTACAGTTAAAAGTACCCTTTCAGATTACAGGGGATCAGAGCTCCAGCATGTGATCAGAGAAGAATTTGGGGAGTTAATAGTAGTATGGGTAGGGTTATGTGATACAAGGGCATAACCATGTACTAAGAAGGTGCGATTTGAGGGAGTTTTTGAATATGGATGTGGAGGGGCAGTGGACACAGATAGGGGAAGAGAGTACCAATTTCTGGCAGCGGTGTGGGAGTAGAGCGCTTTCCCTGCATTATTGTTAGCCTTGGTGATGGAGAGGAGAGATTTTTCACTGGATCTTAGGTATCGGTTTGTAGTATAGATAGTAAGTAGGTTGGATAATGAGGGGTTTTTCAGGATATTTGAGAATATTGTAGGCTGTGCCCAGCTGGTGATAGTTAAGTTGCTGTGGTAGCTCAAGCCATTTTAGTTCTTTAGTGCAGCACAGTGATGGGTTCTATAGGTTGAGTTAGTAGCAAACTTGGCTATTTTATTGTAGCATGATTCTAGTTTGTCTAGGTCACATTGTCTGATTTGGGTAAAGATTGGTGCCATTATAATAGAGTTGAGAGGAGGTGGCTTTGTGCAAGAGTGACTCTTGCTTTTGTGAGAGAAAGGACTTATGCCTGTATAGGGAGCCTAGTTTTTGTGTACTAGTTTTATGGTATGTGAGATATGAACATCAAAGTGGAGATTATTATCTATTTCAATGCCCAGAAGTTTGGTGTGGTTAGAAGGGGAGATGGTGGTGCCGTCATTAGAGGTTATGGTAAAGGAGAGGGTTTTTGATCTATTAGGGGTAAATAGTAGCAGTTTTGTCTTTTTGGGATTTAGAATTAGTTGGATCCCAGATATCCATTTTTCTACTGAGATAAAGGTATCTTGAGTGAGTGTACGTAGGGTGGTGGGAGATGAGGCGGAGCAGATCAGAGTTGAATCATCTGCATATTGTATGAGTGTAGCATGTTGTGTAGAGCATTTGAGGTTATTTGTGAAAATAGAGAACAACAGCGGGCCCAGTATAGAGCCTTGTGGGACACCTATGGTGGCTGGAAGTTGTGTAGACAGAGTTCCTTTCCACTGGACTGATTGTTGCCTGTCAGACAAGTAGCTTCTGAACCAGGCTATAGTAGAGGAGGTGAAGGATAATGATGTTAGTGAGTCTAGTAGAATGGAGTGGGAGACCATATCAAATGCTTTTGAGAGGTCTAGGAAAATGGCTGATACATATTTGTTATCATTCCTGTGAAGGTTTATATAATTAGTGAAAGATAAAAGGGCTGTGGTAGTGCTGTGATGTGGACGGAAACCGTGTTGTGTGGTAGATAGTAGATTGTGTGTGTTAAGAAATGTCATCACTTGCAAGTGGATGCATTTCTCAAGAATTTTGGATAAGGGGCAAAGGATGGCAATAGGTCGGTAGTTGGAGAATTCATAAGAATTACCTCCTTTATGGAGAGGAATGATGAGATACTTTCCAGAGTTTGGGTATGTAGGATTCTAGTATGGAGCGGTTGATAAGGATGGAGACAGGATATGATAAGGAGTCACTAGCCATTTTTAGGTATGCAGCAGGTATGTTATCAGCTGCTAGTGTGGTTGGCTTTAGTTTTAGGAGGAGTTTTTTGATAGTTGAGGTGGGCACTGGTGATAGGCTGAAAGAGGGGGTGGTGTGGAATAGGTTATGTTGTGACTGAGGTAGACTGTTTTTGGTTATTTGACTGGACAAGGCTAAGATGGATTTAGTAAAATGGTTATTAAATTGAGAAGCTGTGTCTAGGGTATTGTTAGTAGAGATGGGTGCTGGGGTTGTGGTTTTGCCTGGCTTTAGTAGGGAGTTAATGTGGACCATTTGAATATTTCCTTTGGGCGCTAAGAAAATAGTTTTGTTTGTTTATTTTGGATTCAGCCTTGGCCTTGTTTCTAAGCTGTTGATAGTATTGTCTGGAGCTAGGGTTTTGTCAGTTTCCAGATTTTCCAGGCTTTATCTCTAGCTTTTAGTAAGGCTCTGGTGTCTCTATTTAGCCAGGGTGCGTAGGTGGCTTTAACTCTGATCTTTCTGCTGGGAGCTAGACTATTAAGGATGTTAGAGAAGGTTGTATTGAAGTAGTCTACTGCCTGGTCTAACCCGAGTGTCCGTAGTGGTTCCCA
This sequence comes from Protopterus annectens, assembly GCF_019279795.1. Classification (NCBI taxonomy): domain Eukaryota; kingdom Metazoa; phylum Chordata; order Ceratodontiformes; family Protopteridae; genus Protopterus; species Protopterus annectens. Next base: position 1,493,820,815 of record NC_056746.1, read on the forward strand.
GTTGCAGTGGCTTAGGACAGTATTTAGGTATCGTGGGGTAAGGTTACGGTCATCCCGTACAAATTTGTAGACTACTGGTTTGGGGTGATTGGAGTGTTTCTGGAGTAGGAAGGTGGGGAGATGATCACTTAAGTCATCTGGGAGGCAGCCTACTGTATAGTTTTGTTTGGGATAGTTGGTTAGTGTCCAGTCCAGTATGGATTCTCTCTTTGTTTTCTCATCTATTCTAGTTGGTTCTTTAATTAGTTGAGAGAACCCATATAGATTGATATGTGTAGAGGGGCTGCTGGAGTTACAGGTTGCCCAGTCAATGTTAAGGTCTCCTAGTAGGATCGTTTCCTGAGGTAGATTGTCCTTTGTCCAGTGTAGGATGTCTTCTATTATGAGCGAGTTGTTGCCTGGAGGTATATAGCAGCATATTATATTAATCTTCTTGGTGTTTCTTATGGATAGGACAGAAAACAGGACTTCAGCAGTTTGAAAAGTGGGTGGTGTGGTGTGCAGGAGCTGGAGGTTAAGGGTGTTTTTAAAGAGAATGGCTACTCCTCCTCCTTTCCTGTTTGTTCTATCAGATCTAAGTGTATTATACCCTGGGGGAAGAAAGACTTCATCTTGGATACTGGGTGTAAGCCAGGTTTCTGTAATGGCGAGTATATCAGGGTTGTAGTGGGCTATGAATGCATGTAGGTCTGTTAGCTTATTAGTAATACTTCTTATGTTGAGATTTAGGATTAGCAGGTCAGATGTTTGTCTAGCTGAGAGGGGACCTGGATTTGGGTGAATGTCACCAGAGGTTAGCAGAATTTGTAGGAGTGTCAGTATGTGTTTTTAATATTAATTGTTTGAGCTTGGTCTATGAGAGTTTTTCTTAGTGTGATGAGATGGTGTAATTTTTGTTAGTGAGTAATATGTAGTTGTAAGATTTATGATTGTAGGGCAGATGTAGAAGTCTGAGTGGGTTTGAGAGGGTGGGCTAGTGTGGGTAGTGTGATAGTAGTTGTGCAACGGTAGATCTGTTTGTAAGGAAGTTAGGAAGGTTAGCGATAGTAGAGCTAGTGATAGGGATGTGAGTGTGGGTAACATGATACTACTTTGAGTGAGAAGTACAACTAGGATTCCTGGTTGGTTGTGTGTGAGGGTAGAGTTGTGTTGCCTGGGAATGTGTTTTGGGAGTGGGATCAGTGTGGGATGTAATTGGATTGGAGGTGGGGGGAGGTAGGATGAGTGGGTTGGGCTAGTTGTTAGGGAATTAGGGGTTGGACTACTGGTCAGGTGATTAGGGGTTAGAATAAAAGTAGAAGTAGTGGGGGCGGGTGGGAATAGGGGGCAGGGAGGGGAGCGGAGCAAGCCCGAGCGCAGCGAGGGCGAGCGAAGCGGGCTAACACCGACTAAGTGTTTCTTCAGGCTTTGGTAAGTATGTAATGTTAGCTTAAATTGTAATATGTTACACTGAAATTTCAACTGTAATTTAATATGTTTGCACGAAGTTATAGACAATGTTATTGGCACAGAGTATAATTTTCTGACATTCTTAAAAGGATATAGAATTAAAGCTGGGGTTAGTTACAGATGAAACAGGAGGGGAAATGAAATGCTCTTTTATAGATTTGAGTATTTCTCAAATGAAACTTGACTTTAGTTGGGGGGGGGGGCACTAACTGGAGAGCAATATACAACTGTTTAGTCCTGGTGATGTACTCATCAGTACAGAGGTTTGACTAAGGAACTATACAGCAGAAATGTACTAATACACTCACTAACATTTGTTCAAGTTAATGCAGGTAAGGTATTTTACTGTCTAGACACTTGGAAGTTAAGCACCTACATTAGTATTTAGTCCTTTTAGTTGCAGGACAAGTGTCTGTGGGTGCCCAGTGCTCAAGAGAAACAACTGAAATTTCTACTGCTTGATATGGGGGGCAGAGACCTGCTTGACCCGAAGGATGGTTTGGATTACTGAAAGAAAAATAGAAGTAAATGTAAGAGAGCATTAGGTTAAGGCAGCACATACTGTGTGACCAGTCAGATTGGATTTTTGTTTAGCAATAGTCAATAACAAAAACATCAGGCAATGGTTATTCCTGCTTCAGCACCTGATAACAAAATATTTTCTTATGGCAACATACAAATATAAAATGTAAATATAGAAAGCAGTCCTCTACTAAATTAAGCAAGATACACTTTCAATGTATTTAAAAACTAGTCAATGCAGTTAGAGCAGTGAAATGCAGCATGTGAAATAGCCCTCCTGGCTCTATAATAGTAAACAAGGAAAACAGAACATATCTAGGTGCATATGTGACAGCAGTTCATTAAGCAGAATTATCTAAAGGCATCCTGCAGTGTTAAACATAACAGAAATATATAGTATAAGCTGTTGTACTAAAGCATTATGAATTAAACCACAATATACAGCATACCTTGAATGCAAAACCTTACAGTAGGATGATTACACACCAAGGGAGACAAACAGCTGCTGTTGGATTTGAAACAAAAAAACAAAATGGCACCCTGGGTTTAAATTACCTCAGGCTATCCAATACAGAACAAGAGCTGGAGGAGGGAGGGGTAAAGACTACAGGGAAGGAGAAGGCTAGCCAATGGTTAAATGAACTCTGCAGACACTCACTGTGAAGTGCAAAAGGAATAGAAACCACTCATTGAACCTTAAGAAAAGGTATGCTACTTTGCACAGTCACTCTACTTTATACTATAAAATCAAGGCAAATGTAGACATTATCCAATTTACCCTGACATTCTTAAAAGGATATAGAATTAAAGCTGGGGTTAGTTACAGATGAAACAGGAGGGGAAATGAAATGCTCTTTTATAGATTTGAGTATTTCTCAAATGAAACTTGACTTTAGTTGGGGGGGGGCACTAACTGGAGAGCAATATACAACTGTTTAGTATATATGAGCAGTCTATTCCAGGGTCTGGGGAGTCTCTGGGTCAGGAATCTATCCCTCCAGCATGTTTTGTTTATTGTGATGACAAGGTTTAGATCCCTGGAGCATGTGGCTCTGAGGGATTGGGATTTCTTTAAGTGTAGCATGTCCAACAGCTCTGGGTTTGACATGGCCTTGTATTTTAAGCAGAGATCGCCTTTGCGTAGACGATATGCGGCAGAGAATAGCTGGAGTTTTTTAAGGCAGTCAGCATAGGGCATCTGCTTTAGGCCTGTGATTCTTTTAGTGAGGTATTTCTGTGGCCTTTCCAGCTGTTGCAGATGTCTTGAGAGGTACATACCAAACGGGGTGTTGTATTCTATAATGGGTCTAATGATGGATGAGCACAGTGGGACAATGACCTCCTTTTTTCTGGATGAAAAGCCCTTAGTAATGAGGTGTGCCACATATAAGGATTTCCTGACTGTTGTGGCAATGTGGTTATCGAAGGTGGGACCACTGTCCACCTGTGTCCCTAGGTCTCTTATCACAATTTCGGTGTTTAGAGTACTGCCACCTATGTGGTAATTCATGGGTACATGTTTTTTTCCCAAAGAGGATAACTATACATTTCTTGGCATTGAGCTTTAGCCTATGGCTCTGGCACCATTCATCTGTTTCTATAAGGCCCTTTTGTAGAGTATCCACATTATTTCAGGGTTAAATAATGGCTCCCAGTTTGCAGTCATCTGCAAACTTTGTTAGCCAGAGTCCCTTAGTGTTGGCCTGTACTTCAGAGAAGTAGATGCCAAACAAGAGCGGTCCCAGGACTGAACCCTGAGGTACTTCACTTGTCACTTGTCTGGAGCTGGCTTTGGAGTCAGCTACTTTTACAGTGTGGGTTCTGTCAGTAAGCCAGTTGGCAACCCATCGAGTGATGTAGGGATTAATGCCCAGCTTTGTAAGTCTATCTATGATTCCAGAGTGGGGGATGATGTCAAAGGCCTTGGCAAGGTCCAGACAGGCTGTGTAGACTGCCTTACCCTCATCCACAGCTCTGGAGACTAATTCAAAGAAGTCAATCAGGTTCAGGAGACAAGATCGGCCCTTCATGAACCCAAACTGGGTGGGGTCCATTGTTTGAAGGTTTCCAATGTATTTGTTTAAAAGTTCCATGATAATACATTCCATGGCCTTGCAGATCAGGCTTGTCAGACTGATGGGGTGGTAGTTCCCGGGTTCCAAGGTGGATCCCCCCTTGTGGAGTGGGATAACTGTAGCTGTGCACCACTCAGTGGGCATGAAGCTTAAGGTGAGGCTATGATTAAACATGACGCTTAGGTGAGGTGCCAGTTCATTTTGTAGTTCATGTAATACACAACCTGGGATGTCATCTGGTCCCATGGAGGCTATATTCCTAGCTTTGGAGAGTGCGTTTTTTACCTGTGTGGCCATTATTACCGGTATTTGGCAATCTTCTGGTATTGAGATGGGCCGTTTAGGGGGTGAGAGGGGGTGAAGTTGGCACTGAATTGATCTGCCAGGATATTGGCAATATCCTTGGGATCAGTATATTTAATGCCATTCTGTTGTAGCTTAGAGCAGATCTGAGCATTGTCATTTAGATTCTTGACATAGTTATAGAACGCCTTGTGGTTGTCTTTGGAATCTTTGGCAATTTTATTTTCATAACTAGCTTTGGAGGATTTTATGAGGGATCTCAGTTTCTTACTGAGGCTGGTAAGGGAGTTTTTTGCATCCAGGGATTTTCTTCTTTTCTGCAACAGTTTCTTCCTTTTGTTGTAAAGTTTGTTTATGGCAGGGGACCACCAAATTGGCTTCCTTTTGTAGAGGAGTGCATCTTGGTTCTATTTAGGATGGCACGATTCATGCATGTGTGGATGTGCTCGTACAGTGCCTTAGTGTAGGATTCAGCAGCCAGATTTTCAGTTCCCGTCTGCATGAGTGTCCTGAAGTTTGTCACTTGTGACTTGAGTAACATGAAGTTGGCTTTGGAGAAGTTTTTTATGGAGGTTTCCTTACTGGGGGATGGGGATGGGATGTGGATGTTAAGGGTGATTAGCTTGTAAGACCTGACCTGTGGAGCATTGATTTCTCATGTTGGTAATGACCAGGTCTAGGATATTGGAGCCCCTCGTGGGACTATGGATTAGTTGATCCAGGGCGTTGGAATTTACGAATTCCAAGAAACGGTGGGTAAAGGTGTTGGTGCATGAGTAGTTTTCCCAGTTAATGGCAGGGTATTTTATTTGTATGTATATACGTGTGTGTGTTTGTGTGTGTGTGTGTGTGTGTGTGTGTGTGTGTGTGTGTGTGTGTGTGTGTGTGTGTGTGTGTGTGTGTGTGTGTGTGTGTGTGTGTGTGTGTGAGTGTTTGGGAGGTGTGAGGGACGTATGCCCTGGGTTCAGGAGTGCTTTCTCTCCTGCCAAAAAAAAAAAAACTGAAGGATAATAGTGATGTTCAATATTTGCTGCCCTTCTATATTTATGTACTTTTGTTTAATAATTTTGAAGCTCAAAATTACATGTCTTAAAATTATAATAGGAAGCCCAGCATTTAAAACCAGACTGGATTGTAAGAATTCATCAAAATTCTTCTTGATATGAAAATGTCTCATCAACTTTTAAGAAATTGGAGGATCTTATTCTAGGAAGATCCATTCATCATAAATGATACTGCAATTTTTAGTTGGACCTGACACGAGCATATGCAAGATGTGCAAGATGTTATAGAGGTGCTAAGCTGATTAAAAAGGATCAGGTTGACTAGCCAAGCAGGCAAACATTTGGTAGGAATGGCAGAGCTAATATACCTTGATCATTAGGTGAATGGTGGCAAAATTCATCCAAACCCACCAAAATGGGGTCCATGCAGGCATGAATTACCCTCCTTATCAAAAAATCAGAAAATGGAGTATAACAGAAATGATGTCTCATTGCAGTGCCTTGGCCACTTCTCTTGGAGACATTACCTGATAAAATAGGTAAAACAAACATATAGAGTCTAGCTTGTGAGCAGGAATTTCAGAAACTCAAGAAGGCCTCAGCTGTACCCCTTGTACTACCTAGTCCAGGTTATATCCAATAATTTAATTATTAATAATGATTTAAATTGGAAGTGTTTGCTTTAATATGGAAAAGTATTCCTTAATTGGTGCAATTGATTTTCAATTGAAAGTTAATTGAGGAAGTTTCTTTGTATATAAATGTATGAAGAGTGTTAAATGTTGTTTGTTACTCCTGGAAGGTGGATGCACCGAAGCGCTAGAGAGAGTGAAATAAAAGTTTTGTATGTGCCTTGCTTTTGCTTGATCCATTGGGTATTGTCGTTGTACTTTATTGTGGTGGAGAGGAAGGAGTGGTCGTATACATTTGTGAGGTGGATGGCATCTGACCCTAATGTGGATTTACCCCGTATTTTTTGGGAAGATATAGCACAAGCTGGTGGAACTGCTGGTAGTATGGGAGCTTTTCCCGCTCCTCAGAGGACAATGGAGCAATACTTGAATGGGTCGGTACGTGTACTGGGTTCAACCAAAGAAAATAGACCTTCAAATATAGTTGTGAACTCTTTTTTTGACAATTTTAACAAAGAGAGGGTCATAAGAGTGTCTGACCCTTTTTCATTCTGTGGGACAAACTGTTGATGCTATCCCTGTTGATTTAAGAGAGGTATGTGCCAAATATGAAAAATTGTCTGAGAAAGAAACTAGGACTTATTTGAATATTTTGGGGTTACAACGGTACATCGGTTTGGATATTACCCCAAGAGGGTTGAGATTCATTAAGAATCCGAGTACGCCTTTTGATTTTGACTGTTCTTTGGACAAACAGTTCAAGGAGCGGTGGTTTCGAGCATCACATAAATGTGTAACCGAATGGTTGTACATTTTGTTAGAAAGAGACCAGATTAAGCTTAAAAATCTGAGGTATGAGCTCTCACTTTTGTCTCATACTATTAGTGATTCAATGGAAGCCTCTAAAATAAAAAGTTTTTTGGAGCAAACAAATAAAAATGTAGTATCTCTGGAAACGGAGATTATTGGACAGAAAAAAAACAAACTTGCAAGAGATGTTAGAGAATATGAGACGGGGAGTGCTTTTACTTACTCCTCCAATCGGAAGAGGGGAAACCAGAAGTGTCAGCACGTCAGGTTTAAGAGCGATGCATCTACATCCTTAGCATCATCCGGAGAAGAGAGCCAATATGAAACGGATGTGAGTGAGGATTTCCCGGAGCTACCTCCAGCTGAACAACCTGTTGAACATGTGCGGACATTTCGGAACCAGGAGAGGCAACAGCAACCTGTGCAAGAATGCAGGCAGGGACAGAAACGGACCAGAAATTATGGATTCCACTATGAGGAATCTAATAGAGGAGACAGAACCAATTTTAAACAAGGTTCCTACAATGGACAATATTATAACAAAAAATTTAAATGGTGAGTTGGACTGTAATTTGAATTTAGTTGTTAATTTATCATGTTGTAGTTTAATGGAAGAGGAAATTTCAGTGTTGAACCTAGGGCTTAAATTTGTACCCACAGTATTACCAAGGGAACATGTCATGAGACAGGAAATGTTTAGATTCCTTAGGAAATTGTATCTTAAGAATTTTTTTTTTAAATTTCTGATGTTATTTGTGCAGCTACTAATGAGTATTCATCTGATGCATCTGACGAAAGTTTTTATTCTTGTTCTGGTTAGTTTGAAGGAATGGATGAGAATTTAATAGATATGGAATGTTTGGATGTACAAACTTTGATGGATGTATCTTTTATTCCAACATATAATAAGTTTATACCGCCTTTTGATAATCAACGGATTGCACAGTTCGGGTCTATGGTGAGGTTTGGAGGGGAGAGAATCTGTGACTGTGCTTCTTTAAATAAAAGAGAAGTGGCATATAATCTCTCGTTTAGAGAATGGCGGGCTTTGAAAAATTTAAGTGAAAGAAGGGATATAATATAATAAGGGCAATAAAATTGTAGTAATGAATGCACTCCAATATTTAAAAATGTGTAGAATACACTTGGATAATGTGAAAGTGTATGAGAAATGTACTATTGGTCGATACAAACAAGCTGTGTTGGAATTTGAAAAAATGTTGGATAGAAGTGTTAGGATGGGCTTTTTTAAGGAGAAGGATGTAAACGATAAACTTTTCTCTGTTAATAGTGAAGTAGCTACTTTTTTCTGTTTGCTGAAAATACACAAGGATATACGGGAGCCACCGGGCAGACCTATTATTTCAGCTTGTAACTATTTTTTACATAACATGGGTTTGGTTCTATACAAGATTTTATTACCTTTTGTGAAAGTTTCTCCTACATACATCCAAGATAGTTTAGATTTGTTGTGAAAAATATCCCCAATAGTGTGGAAGAAGGACAGCTATTGGCTAGTCCTGGATGTTAAGAGTTTATATACCTCTATAAAATATGAGGATGGTTTGAAAGCCATTAAATATTTTATGGATGATGGTCCCCTTTCCAAGTTTACAGTAGAAATGGTGGAATTTTGTTTAAAAAATAATTATTCTTTCTTTAATAATGAGTTGTATAGACAGAAACAAGGTATGGCTATGGGGGCAGCATTTGCCCCTATGTATGCCAACCTTTTTATGCCTTATTTTGAAAGACATTTTTTTATTTAAATTAGATTTTATGAAAAAATATGTGGATCATTATTTTAGATTTATAGATTATTTCATTTTTGTATGTAATGGGGGTTTTGATGGAATAGATCAATTTATTCAAGAAATGCATGGTAATTCATATAGTTTGTCGTTTGACAGACTGCAGAAAGGTAACAAGGTAATTTATTTAGATCTGGTGTTGGAAGGAAAAGTGGATGGAGGTATATCTTCCAGTATCCATAGAAAATTTGTAGATGGGAACCAATATCTACATGCAACCAGTTGCCACCCCCCACATATGATCAAAGCACTACCCTATGGAGAGTTAGTTCGTATTTCCAGGTTGTGTAATGAAGAAAAAGTAATAAAAGAAGAAATGGAACAAACTAAGAAGATGTTTTTGAGGAGAGGTTATGACCCTGAGATTTACATCAAGCTCAGAGTAGGGCCAATAAAGAATTAAAGGATGGGGGTAGTATCTCCAAGTATAAATATACATCGGCAGGGGGATATAATATGGTTGGTTGCAATCGAAATGAGATTAATAGGGATAATGCAATATATTATGTATCAGTATATAACACCAGCAGTGATGGAATGAAATCATTAATTGAATATTACTGGAGATATTTGTTAGAGGATAGTTTACTAAGAAACATTTTACCTAAAAAAACCTTTTTCTCTTATAAGAGAGGTAAAAGCTTAAAAGATATGGTGGTACATGGAAGGTTCTATCCACCGGTGGTCAGTATTCCAAACACTTTAAATATGAAGGGGACATTGTGTTGTAATAAATGTAGCATTTGTGCCAATGTGGTTAAAACTTTTGATAACATCAATGGTATTACATTTGAGCCCAAGGATGTTTTTACATGTAGAAGTAAAGGGGTGATATATGCACTAAAATACCCATGTGAATTGTTTTATATGGGGGAAACTAAGAGTGAATTTTGTATCAGATTTACAGAACATGTTAGAGATGTTAAGAATAAAAAAGAAGATAAAATAATAGCTGCACATTTTAAAATGTTTCATGGAAGTGATGCAACAAAGTTGAAAGGAACAATTTTAGAAACTGTTAAGTGGTTTTATGAAGATGAAAATATATTAAAGCATAAATTACGTTATAAGGAAAGTATTTACATTTTAAAATATAAAACACTTGTGCCAAACGGCCTTAATAATGATTTAAATTGGAAGTGTTTGCTTTAATATGGAAAAGTATTCCTTAATTGGTGCAATTGATTTTCATTTGAAAGTTAATTGAGGAAGTTTCTTTGTATATAAATGTATGAAGAGTGTTAAATGTTGTTTGTTACTCTTGGAAGGTGGATGCACCGAAGCGCTAGAGAGAGTGAAATAAAAGTTTTGTATGTGCCTTGCTTTTGCTTGATCCATTGGGTATTGTCGTTGTACTTTACTTGGGTGGAGCAAAGTGTCTGAACACTAGTTACCTAAGGGTTATTGGCAGGGAGCCTTCATACCTGATGCAAGGGGGAAGTCAGCATCTGGGTAACCATTTGATAGTCCAAGAATCAATAGTGTCAGCCCTGGAATAGTGAAACTGAATGAGCAAAAATGTGGATTTACATGTGCCAAGTATAAGATTGCTGGATTATCCCCTTTTCAACGAGGCATGGTGATATAGCTATCTATCAATATATATATATATATATATATATATATATATATATATATATATATATATACATATATATATATATATATATATATATATATATATATATATCTATGTATATAAGTGTGTGTGTGTGTGTGTGTGTGTGTGTGTGTGTGTGTGTGTGTGTGTGTGTGAGTGTTTGGGAGGTGTGAGGGACGTATGCCCCACATCACTGGGTTCAGGAGTGCTTTCTCTCCTGCCAAAAAAAAAAAAAAACACTGAAAGATAATAGTGATGTTCAATATTTGCTGCCCTTCTGTATTTATGTACTTTTGTTTAATAATTTTGAAGCTCAAAATTACGTCTTGAAATTATAATAGGAAGCCCAGCATTTAAAACCAGACTGGATTGTAAGAGTTCATCAAAATGCTTTTTGATATGAAAATGTCTCATCAACTTTTAAGAAATTGGAGGATCTTATTCTAGGAAGATCCATTCATCATAAATGATACTGCAATTTTTAGTTGGACCTGACACGAGCATATGCAAGATGTCATATAGGTGCTAAGCTGATTACAAGCTGGTTGACTAGCCAAGCAGGCAAACATTTGGTAGGAATGGCAGAGCTAATATACCTTGATCATTAGGTGAATGGTGGCAAAATTCATCCAAACCCACCAAAATGGGGTCCATGCAGGCATGACTTACCCTGCTTATCAAAAAATCAGAAAATTGAGTATAACAGAAATGATGTCTCATTGCAGTGCCTTGGCCACTTCTCTTGGAGACATTACCTGATAAAATAGGTAAAACAAACATATAGAGTCTAGCTTGTGAGCAGGAATTTCAGAAACTCAAGAAGGCCTCAGCTGTACCCCTTGTACTACCTAGTCCAGGTTATATCCAATAATTTATCATACAAGTAAATGCTTCAAATTATGGATAGGGGCTGTACTCAGCCAGTACATCCAGTAATATACCTCAGTCATAGACTTCAGCTGATAAAAGAAGTGTATGCAACGTTTGGAAATGAAATGCTTGGAATAGAGTGGAGTCCCCAGTAGCTCCAACCCTGACTGTATAGTAGAAAATTCACAGCTGTAACAAGTGAGAACACTTTAAAATCATTACACAGAGTCCGTGGACAAAATAGAATGCTTCATAAATGGAATTTAGGATTGCAGTCCATTAACATGTCTATCTGTCAGAAGAGTGGTGAAAATAATGCACGTTCAGATGACCTTTCTAGTCAAGTAAATGGGTAGCATGACTTCTTGGAAGAGTTCTGCTATCCTAACTTTTGTTCCTTAAGAGTGTCTAAATAAAACTTTAGAGAACAGGGAGAAATCTGAAGGGCTGTAATGAGCTGACAAAATGTTTCTGTCCTTCCAGAAGGAAAATGCAGCATAAGTGAACTGAATTAAGAAAAATGTAAGTAGTTGTTGAGAATATGACAGTAAATGGAGTTGCATTGTACTTGCCTTTTTCTAAATATGTAATACTTAAACGTATTGTGTGAAATTATATTTAAAAAATGTACATATTCAATCTGCTACTGTAAGAATGTATGGCAGTTTGAAAGGGACACTAACTCTGCTGTTCACTCATCTGCAATGTGTGTGAACCCTAATACTCTTTGATGCTACCATGGTATGCCAAAGGACATTACCTTATAGCCCTAGAAGAATGTAACTGTGAAAACAAGAAACAATTTTCAGAAATTCCAAACTTAAGTGAACATGAAATCATACCTTGCACTCACATGCTGTTCTGCTCTTGAAAGCTAGTAACAAATACAGCACAGTATATATTTAGCTAAAATTAGTTTAGGGCAATACTAGCTGACAGACTTTGTCATATGTCAATTCAATGTTTTAAATGTCTTGTTTAAGATTATCCTTATTAGAGTATTTACTTTTTCTAAGTTTAGTGCTTTATATTAAGTAATAAAAACTTCATTATTCAATTTTAAATTATTTTGGCTGGCACTTTATTTGTTTATTAGCTTATGGGCATTGAAGGAATGGGGGGTATTGAATGCTGCATGCCATGTAAATAAAAATTATATATGTGTGTGTGTGTGTGGAGGGGGGCTTTAAGTCATTGCTAACACCAATGTGTAAAGTATATAGTCTGTAAATAATACTCTTTCTCTAACAAAGTCAGGTCAGTCTTAGGTATTAAATAGATGAAAAATCCCTGCATCTTGGGTTAATGGGTCACTATGACACCGATTATGTAATTCATTCTTTTATAAAAAGAGCTTTTCCTAAATCATGACAAATTCACCAGATAGGCAGTAGAGTCTCAAGGTGAGACTCATTCTCCTAAACAGGAGTTTGAGTGGATACTGGTGCTGTTCTTCAGTCAGAGGTGGATCCTCATGCTTGGAGAGGGATTCCCAGAAATGAAAATCTCTTCAATTGCCTAGAATGAAAAGCTCTAGAGAGGTTGTGCAATTAGTGTCCTCGAGTGTGATGCTCTGGATAAGAACAGGATTATTTGCAGCCTACCCTCTCAACTGGGCAGATTTTCTCAGACTGTTAAGACTTTTGCCTTATATTTTGGTTTCTTTCTCATAAAATGTGTGTTTTTCTGGCAAATCAGTGAGGACTGAAGTCATTAAATCTTCATCATCAGTCCCGTTTTTCACATTTTCTACGTGGGGTCAGGGTGTCATTTCAACTATCACCATTTCTCTCAATTCAATGCCATTCTTATACCTTCTTTGGCAATCATGCCTGACTGTCACAGGTCTTCTCTCACACAATCCATCCATATCTTTGCTAGATGCCCTTGTTTCATCTTGCCTTTTTCTTGTCTGACCGAAATCTTCTTCGCCAAATTGTCTTTTGCTTTCTGCACATGTGCCTAAACCACCATTATCTGTTCACTTTGACCTTCTCTGCAAATGGAGCTGCATTGGCTTCTGGTCTAATGTTCACATTTCTTATCTGTTCCACAGTGTCAAGGGATCTATATTATATTCGCGAATGCTTAGGTTGTCGAATACGGCTTGATCAACACCTAATGAGTGAACTGCAAGTACGGCGAATGCTGGAAACCACAAAATTTGAAATCCCGATTCTGCATAGTCGGCCCTTCTACGGTGTAGCTCCGTAAGGTAAGTGTAACTATACGGACCTTAGGGATAGGGTGCGAGTTAAGGTAAGTGCATAGATAGTAATGTATGTAAGGGTTAGAAGTAGGGTTTGGTTAAGTGTATGTGTGTAGATTATTTGTTTTGTTTGGGTATAGCTTATTAAGGTAAGTGTGCAATAATTACGGACCTTAGGGTTAGGGTGCGGGTTAAGGTAAGTGCATAGAAAGTAATGTATGTAGGTTTAGAAGTAGGGTTTAGGTTAGTGTATGTATGTGGTTTATTTATTTTGTTTGGGTGGGTAGTATGTAGCGAGCAGTGTAGTGGGAAGTGTGCTTTGTTTTCGTTAGTGGGTGGAACGGTGTTGGCCAAGTAAAAGTATTCGGTGACGTGTTTTTCTGCATTGTGAGCTTTCGCTGACTTGTGCATTCAGAGAATAGGTGTCGATTATGTTGTATTCGACAACCTAAGCATTCAGGAATATAATATATACCTGTCTCAAGCAGTTCATCTCCATTACCTTTAACTTTGTCAGCTGTTCTGCCTACTACTCAGGTTTCTGTACAGTACTAGTATTACTCACAGCACTGTTTTGTACACCTTACTTTTCAGCTTCCTTAGCATTCTTCTGTCATACACTACACCTGACACTCTGCGCCATTGGGCTGCAGCCCCTCTGATTCTAGATTTGACCTCCTCATTCAGACTTCCCTTCCCCTCTACCACCCCTCCCAGTTACTTGAAGTTGCTGACCTTTTCCAGTAGTTTCCCTTCTATATCGATTCTCAGCTACTTCTGATTTCCCCATTTGTTGCCATTACATCTGTCTTATCTTTACTTAGTTTCATCCCATGTGCCTTCAGTTTTGCATTCCATTCCCCAGTCCTTTGCTGAACTTCTTGCTCAGAGTCTGCCTGTAATGCCACATCATCTGCATACAGCAACTTTGTTGATCTGTCCCCTCCAACCTGTTTGTTGACGTAGTCCACCACCAGTATGGACAGCAGTGGGCTTACAGCTGAACCCTGATGCACATCCACTCCCACTGGGAACCCATCTGTGAGACAGAACACTGTTCATACTTGAGTCATTGGGTCCTTGCATATAGCCTGCACAAATTCTATCAATATTTCTGGGACATTGAACCACTGCAGGACTGCTCAAATCAAATTTTTTGGGACCTTGTCATATGCTTTCTTCAAGTCTAGGAATGGCCAGTTGGACTCTTTCCTCATCTGTATTATCTTCTCAACTATCTGTCTCACTGCAAACATCAGGTCGGCAATGCTGCATCTTGATCGGAATCCAAACTGCTCATATCACATTCTCCTACTCTGAATATTTGTTTAACAGTTACCCTCTCCAGAACTCTCAGGCAGTATGACAGGAGTTTGATACCTCTGTACTGCCCACAGTTGTAGATGTCCCCTTGTTCACTGACACTAGTATCTTTTTTCTCCAGTCATCCGGTATACAGCTTTTCATAAATACTGCTATGAATATCCTCAGGAACCATTTCTCCTCTGTCAAACTCAACATCTTGATCATATCAGCCATGGCCTTATCTGAGCCTTCTGCTTTCCCTGACTTCATTTTCCTTACTTATTTCAAGATGATATAGGGATTTTTCCCAGTTTATTTAGCTTTTCTACTATGTCTGAGTGGGGAATTGAGTCAAAAACTTAGGCTAGGCTATGTGGTGAGTACCATTTTGCCTTCATCCATTGCTTTGGTGAGCTTTTCAAATAAAATCCACCAGGTTGAGTAAGCATGACGAATCCAAACTGATATGGGTCTAGTGTCAGAGGATCCCTGTGTTCTGACTGATTAATCCAATAATAAGTCTTTCTATGGCTTTGCATATGAGGCTGATCAGACGTAAGGGTCTGCAATTGTCTGGGTCTGTGGAAGGGTCCTCCCTTATTGGTACAAACCCTGTATGGAGGCTGAGATTGAATAGAGTTGTTAGGGGTGTGACTAAATCATGTTTCATGCTATTTAAGATGCATCCAGGGATATTGTCAGGACCCATCAATGCAGTATTTTTAGCTTTTGATAACACTTTTAGGACCTGGTCTTGTGTGATACCTGGAATTGTGCCAGTTTAAGGTATATCTTGAGGGACAGATGGAGGGAAGAGAGGGGTAAAGTTAGAGCTAAACTGATTAGCCAGTAGATTAGCTGTATATTCAGTCTCAATGTAGGTAACATCACTCACAGTCAGCTCAGCACATTTCTGCAATGTGCTTTTGAGATTATGAACATAACTAAAATGCCTTGTAATTGTCTTTGACTTGGGTACATGTTTTAGCCTCAGACTTGGCTTTGGTGTATTTTATTAAGCTTTTAAGTTACTTGTTTATTTCACTGACATGCATACCTTTCAACCTCTTAGAGCAAGAAATCTGGACAAAGCCATAACCAATGGGAGGACAAAGGCCCAAAAATAGGGACACTTTTTTTAAATATTGCTCTTAACAAACTTAGAAAGTTGACAGAATAAATAGGTTTTGTGTTATCATGAATTTTCTGAAGGGTGTGAAGTCTGAAACTCAAATGTCTGTCAGTATATTTCTGACGTCATCCCTCAATGAATTTCCAGAAAACCACAATTTCATGAGAAACAGACCAAAAACATGAGGCAAAAATCTGGACATTCTGCAAAAATCTGTACACCTGAGAGGTATGGTGAAAAGGGCTCTAACATTCTGGGAATTACTCTTCTTGCTTTTGGTCAAAATGTTCTTTTTTTTACTATATAGCTTGTTGATATTATGGTTCCACCATGTGGGTTTGTTTCTTGGGTTTGCCCTGCACTTGTTCCTACAGGGTAGAGCTGTATCTGTGCAGCAGTTTACATGCTAGTATAGTATGGTGGTGTACTTTTCTGCATGTTTAATGGAGTTAACTGGGTTTGATGGGGATTTGAAACTTGCCAAAGTATCACTTAAGAGTAGGTAGTTTGTTTTGTTTTCTTAAAGAAATTTCTAAATGTACCTTGGGTGGAAGGGATTTTTGGTTTCAGTTTATTTTGAAGGAGACTGCTTTATGGATTAGATCCAAAATGTTATTCCCCCATTGGATACTCTGACTAATTCTTCCAGGGCATTTCTATTCACAAAGCTCAGGAATCTCTGTACTTGTGCATTAGTGGTGGTGAAGGTTTCCCAGTGTATAGCTGGATAGGATATATCACCTAGGAAAAAGGTATTAGTTTTAATACTGAGTGATTATAATTCCTGTAGATAGGCATTCTGGCTTTCTTTTGCCATAGAGGGAGATCTATAGCTAACTATTACATGGTATGGGACCTTTCTGCTTGTTATTTTGACATGAAGCTCTAGTGCATCATGCTGCTTTACCAATCTTGATGTGAATCACTTATGAATGTAGATTGATACACCTCTACCTTTTTTCCCCCTCCTGAAGTGCTCACTGCCATTTTAAACCATGCCTGAGTCACAACACAGACATCAATGTCTTCCAGGATGAGAAGAGCTTTTAGGGAGTGGAGCTTCTTTTTCAGACTCCTAGCATTGGTCAGCTACACCTTCATATTTTGCATTCCTTGTTTCATTATGTTAGTAGGTTTATCAGGTTGGCATTGCCTAAAAAAGGCAATCTGAGGTTGGGCAATGTGTTTGTCAGTAATCCAAACTCTAGAGGGGACAGACACAGGCCATCTCTGGCAAAGCAGCATGGTCTCTTGATCATATCATCCCAGGCTGACAAATATTGGACCCCCTCCGAATGACACCACAAAACTAAGCCAATTATTGAAGTCAGTTATTTTTGGTCATAACACAGCATCATTCTTGGAGAAGACAAAATGCCGTTCAAAGCTAAGCTCTTATCTGCCTTGGACACATGGTCTGAGAGCTCCATCATGTCTCTCAAGTCACTGATACTGGCAAACACTATGACAAAGTCATACTGGTAGTTGGTCAAGGACTTGAGTGCATGTGTGATGTGATGAATCCTGGCACCACACAAGCAACTAACCATAACTCTTTCCTTTCTCATCCTAGTAAGCGGCACATATGTATGTCACCTATAACAAGAATGTTTAGTTGGGTCGAACCTTATGGGTTCAGAATTTGTGACTTTGGACTCCTTGTGCTATGTGAGGAAGGAGGCTTGATATGCTTATGGTACTTCATGCCTATGCTGTGTTTTGGAGGTCTTTTAAGTTTAGGCAGGTTAATATCTAGAATCTCAGCATATGATGGATTATGTGTATTGTACATCTCTCACACACTCTGGTATAATGTTTGAGTAATAGATCATTGTCGGACAGCATGAGACAATTCTTATATTCATTTCTTTTTTGATTCAGAAGCACTGGAAGTACTCCTTCCATTAACAATTGATGTTCTGTGGGCTGGTAACCAAGTTGTTGCTGGCATCCCTTATGAAAAGTGTCTGGCTATCTTTACCTTTCTGTCTTTGCATTTCAACCTGATAGAGTTTTTTTTTGTGCCATCTACTGAGTCCCATTTCAAGAAACTGGTAGAGTGCCTCTGATGCCTTGCTCTTTGCTATTGCAACTCCTGCCTTGTTAGCCAACCAATATCCCTTCTTTGCTTGTCCAACTGTTCTATGTCCCATTCATTCCTGCACCTCTTCTTTCTTTTGATCACTTCCTTGACTTCTGCATTCTACCAGCAGCTTTTCTTATGTACCTTACTTCCATACCTGGCTCATCTGTATATCTCTTCTATAGTCCTCACACATGCTGTTTTTAGGTGCTACCGTTCTTCTTCAACTCCACCAATTTCCTCTTCTTCTTGAGGTGCTGGAACCCTGAGTAATTCCTTGAACTCTTGTGCTTTCTGTCCAGTCAACTTTCAGGTCTTCAGCCTAGCCTCTGATGACCTTAGAGCCTTCTCTGACCACTGCTTGCAACTGATTGTGGCTGTAACAATGTGAGGTAGTGCCAGCTATACCAGGAGAAGTAGGGCAGTGGATATATAACCTATGCCAACATAGCTAGTTGGAATTTTGTAAAGAATTATATGTCACTTGTATGTCAAACTGATGTGTACAGATGCTTGTGTTAAAAAATGCATTTGTAAAGGTGCTTGTGTTAACAAATGTACCAACAGTGGGTCCTGACTCCATTGTATGTTAACAGGGGATACTGGAAGGGAAGAGATTAATCTCAGTCCAGCTAGCTTTGAAAAATAGTAAGAAATTAAATTACTTAATGTAGGCCATAATGACTGTATCTTACAGCTCTGACTGCAGCCAGAGATGAAATGTCTGTGCCAGAGAATGGTTTATTAGCTCATGTAGGAAGAATGGAAGTGTTTTATGGTTTTGTAGCTTACAGATGCTATAACATATCTCAGTAAAGCACTGTCTGTGTGTAAGGTAACATATATGTGCTAAATTCTGGTTGAGTTTCTAGGAATGAGGATAGCATAAAAACCGGAAGTCAGATGATCAGATATGTAATCTAGGACAAAAATGCTGTTTTAATACCAGATGAGAGAGAATCAAAGAACAAAGAACCAGCGAATGACAAAGAAGGACCCCTCATCAACTTAATCTTGCCTTTCTCTAGTAAGTGAACCAGAGAATATTAATTCTTTAGATGAGTCAGGAAAAATAGTGATATTAGTTAAGTACTGTTTTTTTCTGTATCTGTGTAAATCTATTGTTTATCTGTGTTATTTTAATATTTTATGAATGAAACTCTGGTGTTTATTGTAAATAGATATTTAGTATTTTCATTTTCTTTCATTATTTATTATTAAATATATTTAAACTTTTCATTTTGGCTCGTCCTTTAGACAATATTTTAACATCTAAGAGTACTTATATCTATATGGTGACTCTGTGACCACTACTGAAAGCCTTACTGCATTTGTCAAGCACTACCATTTGCATTAATATTAATTTTACTTACTATAATTGGGTACCCTTGTAAGAGCCTTAGAGTAGCTTGCTTTGGAGTGTCTTGTCTAGTGGCAGCAACTACCTTATAGCCTGGGCAGAAGGGAGCATAGCTAGTAAATCTGTGCAAGCCTTTCCAAGGTGTGTGTGTGTGTGTGTGTGTGTGTGTGTGTGTGTGTGTGTGTGTGTGTGTGTGTGTGTGTGTGTGTGTGCAAATCAAATCTCCAAGAGTGTGTATGTCAGCTGCTTGGAGCAGGAACACAAAGCACTGGTTTCACAGAAAGAGTGCTGGAGGACTTGGCATGGACACTTGGCTGGTGACTCAACTCTACAGCTGTGCCAGTGGGGAGTTTCACTGGGGTGCGGAGAGAGAGAGAAAAGTCCAGACCCCAGACTGTGTTCCCTATGTGCTCTTAAAAAAATTGTGCTTGATGCAAACAGCTGCATCTGGAAAGTGAATGTCCCTCTACAGTGTCCATAGTGAAGATTTAGGCTCTGTGATTACTGGCCAGAGTGGGGACGTCACAGTGGCAACCAGTGATTCAAGCAGTGGGCCAACTGTTCACTGGGGATGAATTTGAAATCACCAATTCTGCCCAAATCATCTTTCCTTACTAGGAAGAAGTCTACCTCAGTTGCATTTTTGCTGCTCTTTTATGTGATCTTGTGACTGTTTGTCTTACTGGACCATTTGCTGGCCACCATCAAGCCATTTGCCAGACATTTATAACGGCCTCTCCTTCTTTATTCCTGCTATTTCACTCATGTGGACCAAGGCAGTCCTTATATCCTGTTCTGTCTGTCTGGTTATGTGCATTCAGGTCACCAAATATCAGCAACAATTCACTTTGTCCTGCTTTGCCTAGTAGGTCCTGCACCTGCTGTCTAAATTCACTTTTTTCCCTCACTGTCATATACCTGCTGTGGGGCATAGGCTGTGATTATGAATAGTGTCCTGTCCTTACACTGGAGTCTGATTGTCATGAGTCTATCACTAATTCTGATGACATCTCTTGCTGTCTTATGAATCTTCTCCCTCACCACAATTCCTGCACCATTTCTAGTTTGTCTTCCTCCTGTGTAGTAGACTCTGGAACCCAAGCCATGTAACATTTCTGCAGTGCCCTTTTATCTTGTATCCTGGATACAGAGGATGTTCAGCCTTCTCCTATGTCATCATGTCATCCACTTCCAACTCTATCCTGTCAGTGAACCTACATTGAGTGTATCTTAGTTCATATTTGGCAGGTGGATTGATTGTATGTCCAGCTTTTAGTAAACAGAGCTATCCTAGTTAACCCAAGCTGGGCAACTGGACACTGGCCAACTCATAGCGTATTGACCCAGGGCTGCTGGGCTTTATGGCAGGCATATACTTGCCAGTAGGGGCACACACACTCTTCCATCGTTAGCCCAGGTCATTGGAGTAGGCCAGACATTCAACCCACTTATCACCAGTAAATACCCATGTTATGCTTTTCTTAATATATGATCTTGGAATGTGGGTTGCAAATAGTTAAGTGGTGTTTTTCTTAACTAGAATTTAGTTTGATCTAATCAGTAGTAGTTTGTGGGGGTCGGTACTTGCTGTTCTAAAATGCACTTTTATGGCCCTGTTTATATTGTTTGCCTTTAATAGACTGGTTTAAAATTAAACAATACATATATTTTCAGCACATACTTCTAAGTATATAAAAGCTGATATGTTTAACATTGTTAAAATGTTTCTGATTTTTTTGTTACTGAGGATCACTTGTCTGCGACGAATAAAGGCTTGTTGTTTTGGAACACTACCTGGGTTTCAGGATTTTTGGAAATTATTGTGACTGAGGTCATCAATGAAATTTTAAGACCACAAGTTTCTATGTTTTTTATTTCAAAATAACTTTAGTCTTATAGTGTATATTCTGCAGTGTATGTGTGATATAGCAAATCCAGCAAATTTCTATAATGCCCAAATGGCATGAGGATGCTGATTAAGTTAACATTTGGAGACTCATCTTAACAATGACATCTGACATTCAGAGATTATATAGTTATAACTGACAATAATAACACTTGTGGAAAGAAAGTTATCAAAGAATTATAGTACCACAGCCTTAAGCTTAGCTGTTATTGACTTTGCCAGATTTTCCATGTTTCCTGGAAAATACTATTAAATTCCAAATTTGGATTGAGCATTAGAATAACCTGGTATTTTCAAGGAATTTCATTTTTTGTGAAGCATAAATCAGTGTTCCTAACCATGGGAGTTTTTTGACAGAATTACAGCTAATGATAACAGTGAGGTCCCAACAGACACATAAATTAAAAGGACAGACAAATCCTAAGTCTGTAACTAGCTTAAATGAGTAGGACTTTGAGATTAAAAATACAGTATAAAGTCAATAATCCTTTTCAGTTTTTCAAAAGAAGTAAGAATATAACCTTACTGGCAAGACAAAAAATAACAATACAAAGCCAAAAAACAAATCCATTAAAGGCATGCAAATAAACTTTTCTGGAGAGACAAGAAATAAAGTATCAAGTCAAAGACATTTTTAAAAAATGCTATTGGTGCCGCACTAACTTTTATTTATTTAATAATTTTTGTTTTCATGGGAAGTGCACTGATCAGTACTGACCAATTTCAAGGTCATCCCAGGTGAAATATAAAACATTTCACAAAAGAAAATGGAGAAATATAAGCAATAACAGAGTAGTTACATAGAAAAAATGTATATATACATTCAAGTAAACAAGTACAGTGCAATATGCAGTCAAGCAAAGTGTAATGTACAATAAATACTTTAGTTTCTGAAGTAGATGAATCTTCAGTAAATCTTGAGAGAGGAGGAGGAGACACTTGAAAGAAGATAGGGATACTGTGGTAGGTGGACTATCCGGTGTTGAAACAAGAGCATTTGGCTTGAATAAAAGAAGTGCTTTTTGAGTTGCACTCTGAATCTGAAATATGTGGTGATTTTCTTAATGTCAGTGGGGACAGTTTGCCAAAGAGTAGGTGCCAGAGAGGAGAAAGCATGTGCAGTGCTGTGGAGTTTGGTTCTAGAGGCAATGAGAGTTGGTGTGGCTTGTGAGTAGTGTCCCAGGTTATTTGAGAAGGTTTTTTCAAGAAGTCTAGCTGCAAGGGCAGTATGTGTGGAGTTGGAGTAGTTTGCAGAGCTGGGATCCTAACAGTAAGACCTTTGTTTTGTGGGCAGCCATTTGGTTTTTACTGGGTGATAGAGTGATGCTCACAAAGAGATGAGTTTGTAATAAATCACCAGATGTTGTTAGAGATATTCCTCAGTGTGGCTATATATATATATATATATATATATATATATATATATATACATATATATATACATATATATATATATATATATATATATATATATATATATATATATATATATATATATATATTATCTTTGAGTTACACAACCATTCCATAGAGGCCACCTTCACCTTCAAATGCCTAGGATTATACATTGATTAATCGCTAAACTTCAATTTCCACAAAGACAAAGTTAGAGCCAAAATTAACTCTCTCCCCTTCCGGGCCAAAAAGACCTCCCAACCCTTTTCTATCCCAACCAGCCAGAGCAGCCACTGATAAAGGAGCTCTTCATTCTCAACTTGAATATGGGCTTCATATTTATGTTTCTGCCCACAAAAAAAAAAAAAAAAAAAATATATATATATATATATATATATATATATATATATATATATATATATATCATGCCAAGGATCCATAAAGGTGACTTGTTTTCCGACTAGACCTGAGTTTAGTTCAGTAAAGTACTGCCACTAATATGCAGTTGTTTAAGTGGTTGTACAGGGCTGCATAACTCTGTGTTGGCCTCCATGTTTTTGGGTTTAGGGGAACTTTAAAATTACCTATGCAATTACTTACTGGCAAGTAATTTACCTTGGAAATTTTTTTTAGGGTTTTAGTGTTTGATGGGGGTTCTACTATTACATTTATTTCAAAGGAGTTCCAATTTATCCGATTTATGTTCCGATCTTACCAATGAGGAATTATGCTGTGGGGGTGCATCACTCCACCATGTTTGATGTCAAGGATATTTGAGCCCCTAGTGGGAGTGCAGACCAGTTGTTCCAGAGCATTTGCAGTGACAAAGTCCAAGAATCTGTGAGCCTCCATGTTAGTGGTTATGTATGTTTTCCAGGTTACAGAGAGCTAGTTAAAACTGCTCATGATTAGTGTGTTGGCCTGAATGGTAAGTGATTCTAGTAACTTCAGGTATGCAGAGTGGTTTCATGGCTCATGGTTGGGGACCGGAAGCTAGAGATGATATGGTGTGGGATTTTGCCTATGGTCAGCTGGACATGGAATAGCTCAAGTGAGTCATCCTGCATGACCAGTCTTGAGGTGTGATCATTTTTTTATGTAAATGGAGACCCTTCTCCTTTCATATTTTTCCCTTTTTCAGAGGGTGGTCTGAATGTGTGATAGGCATTATAGCCTTGCACTGCCAGGGTGCTTTCTGCAGCCTTGAACCACATCTGTGTAACTTTACAGATGTCAGCATTCTTTAGGGTGAGCTTCCAGGGAGTGCAGTTTTTGCTTAGACTCCTACCATTGAGCTGTAGTACCTTCAGTGTGGCATTAGAAGAATTTATTTGGTTCTGCCTAAAAAGGCATTATGGGGGTGGCTAATGCCTTGGCCAGTATTTGAAAGACTAGCAGTGACAGGTGCAGACCATCTCTGACAAAGCAGCATGGTCTACCAATCATGTCATCCTAGGTCAATAATATTTTGTTAGTATTATGGTATCATTCTTGGTGAGGGTAGAATGCTACTCACTGTGAAGCTTAAACTAACCTGTGACACATATTCAGACAGGTCCATCATGTCTTACTTCATATAGTCCAGGGAGGTATGTCCATACCTCTCAACCATACCAAATTACTCGGTTTTTACTGAGTTTTGGGGTCCAAATGAAGGGGTGCCATGATTCCTGAGTGGCTATCACACTGTTGGAGCTGACATCATCATGTGCATGATGACATCAGCTATCTCAAGGAGCTCGCATCATCATTTCCATCTGCAAATGCAAATGGGAACAGCAATTTTGGATTTATCAAACAGCACAGTAGCAAATGCGAGCAGCGGGAAATAGTAGTTTTGAAGTGGATTATTTGCAGCAGCACTTGTTT
Organism: Protopterus annectens; assembly: GCF_019279795.1. NCBI lineage: Eukaryota > Metazoa > Chordata > Ceratodontiformes > Protopteridae > Protopterus > Protopterus annectens. Next base: position 1,493,845,150 of record NC_056746.1, read on the forward strand.
TGTTTGGGGGAAAGTACAGATTTGGAATGGACTCTCGTTGGAAGTGAAGTATTGGACTCAAATAAGGTGTATGCATGTAATGCACCTGGTGGCTAAATGTATTCAGGTTCAAACCCTGTACCTTTGGTACAGGGTAAAAAGAGCCTAAAGTCCCTAGCCACCACCATTTCTGAGCTTTGTCCAGATTTCTTTTGTGCTAAGAGTTGAGAGCCATGGTGAGAAGTGAGAACTGAATTTGTATTCCCCCATTATTGACTTTGTCCAAGTTTTTTGTGCTAAGAGGTTGAGAGCTATGTTGAGAAGTGAGAACTGAATTCACTAAATGATAGCCATTAAGTTTCAGTCTTCTAAATTTTTTGGGACCTGTTGATTGGCATAGTGGTATGTTGCTCTGACTGTAGTGAATGGGGTCCTGGGTTCAATATTTGCCAGTGAAATGCATGGTGGTAACACATTTTATTCTAGCAATTTTCCAAAATTATACAAGCAATGTTTAAAATTTGTCACTGGTAAATCCCTAGCCACCACCACTTGTGAGCTTTGTCCAGGTTTATCGTTCTAAGAGTTGAGAGCTATGATGAGAAGTGAGAACTGAATTTGTATTACTCCATTATTGGCATTGTTTGTCGAGGTTTTTTTGTGCTAAGAAGTTGAGAGCTATGGTGAGAAGTGAGAACTGAATTCACTAAATGATAGCCATTAAGTTCAGTCTTCCTTTGTTTCCAGAAACTGCTTATTTGACATAGTGGTATGTTGCTCTGACTGTAGTGCATAGGGTCCTGGGTTCAAGTATTGCCAGTGACATGCATGGTGGTAACACATTTTATTCTAGCAAATTTCCAAAATTATACAAGCAACGTTTAAAATGTGTCCCTGGTTTCTGACTCCCCCCCAAAAAAAAACTATAAGTGTGAGAAGCTGTGCAAGATGCCTATGCCTTACACTACTGTCATTCTATTTATAGTGTGGGTGTGGAAGTAGACTTTTATGATGGAAATGTTCTGAATTGGGGAGTTTTGTCATTATTGGTTCATTGCCTATTGTCATTATTGGTTCATTGCCTACAGTACAGCCTACTGGAAAAATGTTCAAACAATACATTTAAAATGCTCTCTGTATAACAAGGGTGCTGTATTATACAAGGAATATAACTTAATAAAGTCAGGAAGGTGTATCAAAGAAAAGAACACATGTATGTTTCTTGTTTTGTGTGCAAGGGACCAATGATTTGAAAACAGCCCAAAGGTAATCTTTATCCACCACTGGCCAGATGCATTTTCTTTGGATGTATATGTGGGTTTCAAAGCTATTTCAATGCATGTGAGTTTCAAGAGCAGAGAAGTTTTAATGCCAAGTCTATTTTCATTGTGAGACAGTATTGCTTTGTTTAGCAGATGTCTTAGTGTTTGTGCATTGTTGTGCTGCAAAATGAAAAAAAATAAAATCCAAATAATTATTGTAGAAGTAAAGCAGTATGCACACAATAATGTTTATGGTAAATGGGGAGAAATTGCCAGGTAATGAGAAATTGGAATGGCTGCAGGGGGACTCTGGTGCCATATTTTGTTTGTCTGTTCTTCAGTTTGCGTTTGAAAGTTGGTATCCCACAATTCCATTGGAGTGGGTGGAGTTACATAATTATATATGCAAATTAGATGTTAATCAGAGTACAGATTTGTACCTATTTTTCATGGGCCTTGTCCAGATTTTTGATGTTTCCAGGTTGAGAGGTCTGGGTACGTCTCAGGTCATTCACAACCACATGGACTATGACTGAGTGGGTCTGTATCACTTTGATGAAATGGCAGAAGTTCGAACACCATATGTTCGAACTTCTAACCTCTAAGTGCAAAACCATCGAAGACTTAGAAAAGCGATTTTTTTCCCAGGGGAAAAAAATTGCTGTTCCAAGAAACACACACACAACACAAGCACACCAAAAAAAAAAAAACAATCCACACACATACACTTAAAATCCTACATCTATCCCTACACTAAACTGTACATACACTACTATCTATCCACTTACCTTAATCCAAACCCTAACCCTAAGGTCCGTCACTATCGCACACTTACCTGACCCGTGCCCTAACCCTAACTCACCTATCCTGCCCTAACCCTAAGGTCGGTCACTACTGCACACCCACCTCACCCGCGCCCTAACCTTAACTCACCTAAACCGCCCCTAACCCTAACGTCCGTACAATCGCACACTTACCTGAACCCAACCCGTAACTTTCCACCACAGTGCTGAAAATCGCGAAGCCACAGAAACGGCCCACCAAATTCTTTCCCTGGGAAAGAATTTGGTGTTCTGTGGCTTCGCAATAATCAGTTTTCAAACTTCACAGTTTGAACATATGGTGTTCGTACTACTGAAGTTTCAACAAACTGATAGGAACCCGATTGAGTCATACTGAGGTTGAGTGACCTGAGTGCCTGCATGATCTGGTGAATCCTGTCCCTGGCAGAAAGCTGATTGTAACACTTTTTTTATCCAACCTGGTGAGGAGGCATCCACATGTCTCCTATGACCAAAATGTTTGAATGTGAGGTATTTCACCTTAGGAGCTTGCTTTTGGAGACACCATGATATGTATTTTATGTGTAGTGGTTGGTGTTGATTTGGTTTCATTTGCATGTGGTTTCTGAGAGCAGCATATGGAGAGGCTTCTGAGGTTTTGGTAAGTTACTTTTGAGTAGCTCCACATATGTGGGTTTATGTGTCAAGACCTTATTTATTGAACCAAAACAATGAGTAACAAGGTCACACAGAAAAAACAATCAGCAAAACTTAAAGGAAAATCCCAGCCAAGCTAGATTTTCCACTATGTGATTCCTTAAAACCTCTTGTATTAGAGGTAACATGGGATATATGCAAATGACCGCTAAAAGACATCAGGTGTTTCAGCTATATTTTATTTTATTTATTTTTTTTATTTTACATTTGTTAACCAGGGGTATCTGACTGAGCCGAAAAGGCCGTTTTTTAGCAGAGGCCCAGGGAGAAAAGCTCCACATAGAAAAATTACAGGTACATTTAGATATTTAGACATGATCAGTATACACACAAATTACAATAGACATGTATTACAGTAGTATGCACATTAACAGTTACAGTGGAGAGAACAAACAAGAGAATATTATTTTAAAAATGAAGGTAATTAATAAATTTGTGGTGTACAGCTGAAATTTGGAACATAGGTAGAATACATACACAGGGACAGTACATACATTGTACATTAGCCAGTGTTTGTGAGTAAGAGTGAAAACTATTATCAAGTACTCTAGGTTTAGTATGTGTACCTTATCCACTTTCACACATCTGGGGAGCAGTCATGGGAATGCCAACTTTGCTTGAGATGTTGCCTAATGAGGTTTTTAAAGAAGGCTTGGATGGTGTGTTTTGTATGATAGTGGGGAGAGAGTTCCATTTTTTAACTACTGAACTACTAAATACTGCATCTCCAAAGCTATTGTAGCTGTTGGTGACTTCTAGTAGAAGTTTGCTTGATGATGTAAGAGGTCTTTTGGCTGAGTGATGTTGTTCTAGGTTTTTGAGGGCAGGACACTTATTGGGATGTAATAGATAGAATGACAGAGGCAGAGCTGATTGTAGGTTAGGAGGTTGGGCAGTTCAAGCCTCTCTCAAAGCAGTACAGTGATGAGTTCTATAGGAGCATTTTGCAGCAAAGCGGGAAATTCTGTTATAGTAGGCTTCCATTTTGTTTAGTTCAGTTTTGTTGAGATTAGTCAGAATGGGAGATGCATAGAGTAGGGTGGATAGAAGTTGGGAGCGAGCAATGGCTGATCTTGTGTTGTTGGTAAGAAATGGTTTGATACGGTAGAGTGATCCCGGTTTGGCATGTACTTTTTTAATAGTTAAGTTGAGATGACTATCAAATTTTAGGCAGGAGTCTATGGTTATTCCCAATAGCTTAGTCTGTGCCAATGGAGCGATTGGAGTAGCATTTGTGGAGTAGATAGTGAATTGACTGTTATCAGTGTTTTTGTTAGAACTGGTTATAATCATAAACTGAGTTTTCTTTGGATTGAGGATAAGTTGGGCTTTGGTAAGGTAGTTTTCAGTGTCAGAGAATGCTAGTTGAGTTGTTTGCAGGAGGGTGGGAATGTTTTGTGCAGCACAGATTAAGGTAGTATCATTGGCATACTGAATAGGTTCATAGGTTCATACTAGGCTATCTGCCCCAGGGCATTTATAAGCCTAGACAGAGTGTGTTTGGCTTTCGCCACCCATTTTAAATTAATTTTGCTATGTCCTTTTTCGAGGGTAGTATACTGTGCCTCTGTCTAACAGTGACACAGAAGTGATACCCGGGGTAAACCTACAATCTTCCATCCACTCATCAAGATTCCTCTTGAAGAGAGTCAATGAGGGACTCTGCCTAACCTGGACTGGGATTTTATTCCAGAGTGAAGGGAGCCTCTGGGTTATGAATCTGTCTCTCCAGCATGTCCTATTTATTTCAGTGCTGAGGTTCAAGTCTCTCGAGCGCGTAGCTCGATGGGATTTGGATTTTCAGAGGTGCAGCATGTCCATTAATTCCGGGTTGGACATGGCTTTATATGTCAGGCACAGATCGCCTCTGAGCATATGGCATCTGTCTGAGCCCTTTGATCCTCTTGGTGAGGTACTTTTGGGGTCTTTCCAGTTGCTGCAGGTGTCTGGTAAGGTACATCCCAAAAGGGGCATTGTACTCAATTATGGGCCTGATGAGGGATGAGTAAAGAGGCATGATGACCTCCCCTGTTCTAGATGTGAATCCCTTCATGATTAGGTGGGCTATATAAAATGTTTTTCTAACCACTTTGGCCAAGTGGTTGTCAAATGAGAGATTGCTATCAACTTGGGTCGCCAGGTCCCTAATTACTTCTTCTGTACTTAATGGATTACCACCTATGTGGTAATTTGTGGGCACTTTGTTTTTGCCAAAGGGGATGACTATACACTTTTTGGCATTTAGCTTGAGGTCATGGCTCTGGCACCAGTTGTCTGTTTCTATGAGGCTCTTTTGGAGGATCCTTGTGTTGGGTGGAGAGTTGATTATGGTGCCCAGTTTGCAGTCATCTGCGAACTTGGTCAGCCACAGTCCTTCCGTGTTGGCCTGTACCTTGGAGAAGTATATACCGAACAAGAGAGGTCCCAGGACTGAGCCTTGTGGGACGCCACTTGTAACTGGTTTGGAGTCTGACATGGAGCCAGCAATTCTAACCATGTGGGTTCTGTCCTTGAGCCAGTTTGCAACCCATCTAGTGACATAGGGGTTTATATTTAAGCTGGTGAGTTTATCTATAATGCCCGAGTGGGGTATTGTATTGAAGGCTTTTGTGAGGTCCAGGTAGGCTGTGTGGACCACCTTCCCCTCGTCAATGGCCTTGGTGACTGTTTCAAAGAAATGAACCAGGTTTAAGAGGCAGGATCTGCCCTTCACAAAGCCGAACTGGGTAGGATCCAGTGTCTGTAGGTCCCCAATATCTTTATTTATGAGGTCCATGATGATCCTTTCCATAGCTTTGCAGACAAAGCTAGTCAGGCTTATGGGGCAATAGTTTCCAGGATCCGTTGAGGCACCACCTTTGTGGAGAGGGACCACTGTTGCTGTATGCCACTCTTTGGGTACATATCCTGTAGTAAGGTTGAGATTAAACAGTAGTTTAATGTTTGGGTTTAGCTCTTCTTGGAGTTCATGTAGGATGGGACACCGTCTGGTCATACTGATGCTGTGTTTTTTGCTTTGGAGAGGGCGGCTCTTACCTGAGCATCTGAGATGTCAGGGGGGCTGCACTCTGCTGGGATAGATATTTGCCCTTTTGGTGGAGGGGGGGAGTTTGCGCTGAACCTGTCAGCTAGGATGTTGGCAATGTCTGTGCGTTCGGTGTATTTTTTGTCATTTTGGACTAATTCTGAGCATATCTGGGAATTACCACCCAGGTTCCTAACATAACTAAAGAAAGCCTTGTGATTATCCTTAGTGTCCTGTGCAATTTTTCTCTCAAAGCTGGCCTTAGACGATTTTATGAGTGCCCATAGTTTTTTGCTAATACTGATCAGAGATGCCTTCCCTTTTTGGGATTTTGCTCTATCATATAGTAGCTTCCTCCTTCTATTGTATAGTTTGTTTATGGCTGGGGTCCACCAGACAGGAAGTCTGCCTTTGGAGGATTGGGTCTTGGTTTTTTTGGGGATTGCATGATCCATGCATTCCTGAAGGTGTTCATAGAATGCGTTTATAAAGGATTCTGCTGTCTGGGCCGTATTTTCCACAGGCCCGGGGGCTTTGAAGGATTCCACCTCGGTTTTGAGGAGTGTGAAATTTGCTTTAGAGAAGTTTTTCACTGTGGTTTTCTGGGCAGGGGGTGGGGTCGGGATGTGAATATCCAGTGAGATTAGTTTATGGTCTGATCTTACCAGTGAGGGATACACTTCTGGTCTGGAGCATAGAGTCCCCATGTTGGTGATGATCAAGTCCAGTATGTTTTCCCCTCTTGTGGGAGTGGTAACAAGTTGTTCCATAGCATTTGAGTTTATAAATTCTAGGAACCTTTGGGCTAGGGTGTTGGAGCTAGAGTAATGCTCCCAGTCTATGTTTGGGTAGTTGAAGTTGCCCAATATAATGGTGTTTGGAGTGACCTTCATGTTTTCCAGTGTTCTCAGGAAGGCCGAGTGGGGTTCCTGGGTTTGGGAGGGTGGTCTGTAGCAGGCTATAAACTGGAAGGTAGTTTTACCCACTGTTAGTTGCACATGGATAGTCTCTGATGCTTCGTGCTGTGCCACCAACCTGGAGGTGTGGGTATCTTTGACGAATATTGATACTCCCCCTCCTTTTGTGGTTCGGTCCAAGTTTTGGGGCCGAAAAGCATGGTATAAGGTATAACCTGGTAGTGCTGGGGTGCTCCCAGGAGCCTTGAACCAGGTTTCTGTTACTGCACAGATATCGATGTTCTCCATGCTAAGGAGAGTTTTGAGTGTGTGCATCTTGAGGTTTAGACTTCTGGCATTGAGTAGCATTGCTCTTAGTTTCTTATCCCTTGTGATACCTATGGTGGTGGGTTTGTCTTTTGAGCCTTGCCTAAAAAAGGCACTATGGGGGTAGCAAGAGCCTTTGCCAATATCCAAAATCCCAGGGGTGACAGGCGCAAGCCATCCCTAGTGAAGCATCGTGGCTTGTCGAGCATGTCATCCCAGGCTGACAGGCATTGGATCCCCTTTGAATGACACTAATACTTAAGCCAATTGTTGAAATTGATCATCTTGACTTCATATTGTGGCATCATTCTTGGTGAGGGTAAGATGCTACTCAAGGTCAGGGTCATACCAGCCTGGGCCACATGCTCAGAGAGCTCCTCTATGTCTCTTTTCATGTAGTTCAGGGAGGTACGTCTCAGGTCATTCACACCAGCATGGACAATGACTGAGTCATATTTGTACTTGGCTTGGAGTGACCTGAGTGCTTGTGTTATGTGGCGGATCCTAGCACCCGACAGGCAGCTTACCGTGACCTTCGCCTTGTTCAGCCTGGTGAGCTGGACGTCAGTGTGCCTGACGATAGAATCACCTATTACAAGTGTATCAGGTGTGTTGTTTAGCCTTAAGGGCTGTGACTGTTCGGCACACTGGCTTTGTGAGCTATGTGTTGCGCGTGTTTTGTTTTGGGGTAGTAGTTGCTTGGGTGTCTGCTTTGGAGGTCTCTGCTGCTTAGGCAGATTTTTATTTAGAGCCTCTGAGTATGTTTTTGTGTGTTTATGTGTTTGGTTTGCTGTCGTGGTAGGTCTATGTGAGACTGGAATTGTAGTGAGTGTGGTTTCCTTCTCCTCCTGACTGGTTACGCCAGTACTGAGTTGAGAGAGCTTAGCCTCCAGTTTGGCTATATGGTTGCATCTCTCACATGTGTTGGAATTTGTTGGCAGGAGGCGAGGGTTGTCTGTGTACATGAGGCAGTTGTAACATTGCCTCAAGATTCCCAGATTCACCAGCTGGACTGGAGAGGAGATTGACAACTGACCTTTGGACATGCTAGAATAGTATTGGGAATTCCTTTATAATTGAAAAAAGGGCCAATGGGGAACAAGGTACTCAAGATGAGTTTGTGAGGGTGTAGTGCTTTTAATTTTTTAGTGCTGACTTATATAATTGCTTTAGTGAGCAAGTGCTAGGTAACTTAAATGCAATGTGTTACAGGTAACTTAAATGCAAAAATGACAAACAGTAACTTTCTTTCAAGTGAAACAAGGAAATAAGAAAAGTAAGCAATGCAGATGTCACTAGGGATCCACAGAAGCGCTGGAAAGCCACATTTTAGGTGGAATTAGCATTTCTGGGAAATAACAAGCAAACAAGCAACAAGCATACAAACAAAGCTAGATTCAGCAGGCCTGGATCTAGTCTATGCTACAGCAAACAAGGTGTACCAATTTCAGTAAGAAATAATTTAAATATGCAGGCACTATAAGCCTTTAACCAGAAATTCCCAGCTCAGAAGGGCAGAGTCCAACCTCTCCTCCCACAAGAGTGCAGACCATGAACCTTCTTAATGTAAAATAACTGGCCTGAAGCCCAAGTGCTTAAACCAGAACTAATACACTTTTAGAATAACAGACACTGAGCCCTCAATCAGCAGTTCCCAACTTAGAAGGATGTAAGCTACCTGTCCTGCCACCACAGTGCAGGCCACAAACATTCCTAATGTAAAACAACTGGTCTGAAGCCCAAGTGCTTAATCCAAAAGACTTAGAATGATAGCTACACTTTAATCAAGTTACTACCAAGCAGTAATAAAACAAGAGTGCAGACCACAAACCTTCTTAATGTAAAATAACTGGCCTGAAGCCCAAGTGCTTAAACCAGAACTAATACACTTTTAGAATAACAGACATTGAGCCCTCAATCAGCAGTTCCCAATTGATAGATGCATGCTGTGTGGAGGTATGGAGGTCATTTGTGAAGATTGTGAATAGTAGTGGCCCTAAGATAGAACCCTGTGGGACTCCTATAGTAACAGACAACTAAGGAGAGAGAGAATTTTCCCATTTCACAGCTTGGTACCTGTCAGTTAAGTAGCTTTGCAACCATATGGCAATTCTGAATGCCCATGACATTTTTTCTTTTTAAGTCTGTTATGGACAAATTCAGGCGAATAAAGCCAAACCCCTATAGCTGTGGACATACATGTTTCAGTCTTCTTATGGCCTCATAAACACAGGATAAGTGAACTGTTTGGCTAATATTTGGACACACAGGGCTGTCATATCCAGTTGATGTCCATAACCATTAGGGTGTCTGCAAAATATCCCAACTATCAAACTAAAACAATGAGTAGCAAGGTCACACAGAAAAAACAATCAGCAAAAACTGAAAGAAAAACCCATTCAAGCTAGATTCTCCACTGTGTGATTCCTTAAAACCTCTTCTATTAGAGGTAACAAGGGATATATGCAAATGACCCCTTAAGGACATCAGCTGCTTCAGCTATGTAGCAATTCTGAATTCCCATGACTTTTTTTTTTTAAGTCTGTTATGGACAAATTCAGGCCAATAAAGCCAAAACCCACTAACCCTGTGTTTCCAAACATTAGCCAAACAGTCCAGTTATGCTGTGCTGAAAAGGCCATAAGAAGGCTGAAATATGCATGTCCACAGCTAGTGGGGTTTGTCTTTATTAGCCTGAATTTGTCCATAACAGGCTTAAAATGAAAAAAAAGCCATGAGCATTCAGAATTGCCATTTAACTGAAACACCTGATGTCCTTAAGGGGTCATTTGCATATATCCCATGTTACTTCTAATACAAGAGGTTTTAAGGATTCATACATTGGAACATCTAGCTTGGATGTGTTTTTCTTTTGGCTTTTCCTTGTTTAGTGAGGAAATGATGTGCACATGCCAACAACATGTTTGCCATTTGATTTGTCAGTATATGAGAGCTGTGTTTCAATTTTCACAGTGTAACTACATCTTCCCCATATTGTGTTTGGTTGCTTCAGGATTAGGTGGTTGTCAGTATACATGAAATTGCCTCATGGTACCCATGTACACCAGGCTGACCACAGAGATAGTAGATAAGTGCCTATCTATGGTTTCAGTTTTTTTCACTCTGGGTTTAATCAGGGAGAAGAGCAGATAGATTTAACTGGAATGAGATGATAGCACATAGATGAAGAATGGTTACTATATTCAGTGTGAACGTCAGCTATCCAACAAGACAATGTTGCTCTGTGTGCAACTCAGATGTTCCCAGAGCAGCTAGGGGACACTGGGGAAGATTGCAGTGATAGTTATTCTAAGATTAATTTATAACTTGAAAATGTTTGCATCTATAAAGGGCACTGCTAATCACCACTGTGGGAAGAGCAACCTAGTGCAAACACTGGCCTTATATAGAATCAAAAAAACAAGTTTTACAACAGCAAGGTCTACAGACCAATCAGGAAAACACAAAATAAGTTTTCAGCCAGCATCCCCCAACTCAGATAGGTTTGCTACAGCACACTTCTGCCACAAGAGTGCACTCAGAAAAAAATGTAAAAATGCTTCTTTTAGAGTTCAAGTGCAGGGAAACCACCCAATCTAGATAATACAGTCCTGTATAACTAGTGCACAATGTAGTTAAGTACTACAGCAACAGTGGAAACAATTCAGCTTTGAAACTACTAAAGTGCTAGAAATGTAACAAATAATATATGAAATACAGTAAACAATATTCAGCAGAAGTGCAAAATAATACTTATTTTCATTTTTTAGCAGTAGATGGTTTTAGATTCTCTGTAACTCTCAGCAAAGTAGCCAAACAAAGAGCAGCTCTGAGGAATTGAGTCTGGGATGTGAACAGCAGTATTCTCACATCCATGATTCTCATCTTGTGGTTTACAATGCAGGCTTACTCCATCTCAGGGTAGATGGGTGGGTGAGAAAAGGATAGGTGGACCTTACCCTGGCCTTTGAAGTTATCCAGGAGACCAGCAGGTGCACACACACACACACACACACACACACACACACACACACACACATATATATATATATATATATATATATATATATATATATATACATACATATGGGTTCCCTTTAAATCATCGAATGTTCAGAACATCAAAGTTCTGATCATCGAGACCAGAACATCGATGTTCAGAACATCGAAGGTTTAAAGTGAAAGTGCCAGGTAAGTGAGATTGTGGAATGTTGGGTGTGTATGCAGGGCAGCAAGGTGTCCTGCATGTTGTGTGTGTGCCATCTGAGTGTTGGCATTGCAGTTAGGGCACAGGAAATCTCCCGTTTAGCGCTACTGCATATAGTGGTAAACAGTAGATTTCTCTTACCCCACTGTAGCGCGATCTTGGAGTTGGAATATTAAAGTAGGGGGTGTGGGGGCACAGCCCCATAGAAGTGCAGGGCAAAGCCCCCCTGCATAACTTAGTGTTTGTGATTTTTTTTTTTTTTTTACGTTTCATTTTGAATTTTTGATGTTCTGAACATCGATGTTCTGGTCTCGATGATCAGATCGTCGATGTTCTGAACATTCGATTATTCAAAGTGAATCTATATATATATATATATATATATATATATATATATATATGTATATATATATATATATATATATATATATATATATGAAACATGGAAAAGAAAATACATTTTACTAGGAATTTTTTGTTTCTGTTAGTGCATTTCAGATAATTACTTAGTTTTTTGTGGTGTTGAAGGTCAGGGAGGGTTGCCAAGCTTAGGGTAGATTGACACAGTTACAATTAATAAAAAGGCGAAAAGGAATGAATCATACTGAAAGCAGGTCCTGAACAATGAAATGAGTCTATGTACTTATTAATAATTTAATATTAATAATATTCCTTTCAGCAAATGATTACACTAGAAGGACAAGAGCTGGTGTTCACTGAATAATAACATTTGGAGATCAAAAATGCAAGATGTTTAAATAGTTTAAAATGAAGTTAATCAGAGATGGCTATTCAGCAAAGGGAAGGATTGCTGAACTACTTAAATAGGAAGTACGTGAAAGCAGAAATTTGTCATTGTTTTATTAACTTAAAAAGTAAGGAAGAAAGGTGCATTTTATGTATACCAAGGTGTTAAATAAGGATGATAGCAATCTTTGCACAAGGAATTCATGCCATAACAGAGTCTGTTACATCTGCAGAAAACGTGGAATGAATATTAAAGGAAAAGAGCTGGCCTAAATTGGAAAATCTACAGGGCTTGGGAAAAGATGGGTGGACTTTGTCCTCACCTTTGAAGTCATCAGGAAGAATAAGTGGCACAGTGGCAAAAGAGGGATGATAGTGATAAGATACAAGGACAGTGAAAAAGCATACAACATACTGAATCTCCTCTCAAATTATCTTTTTGAAAACCCTTTGAATCTCCATATTTGTTTTCTTTCCCACCTTCCTCCTGAATGGGTCTCTTCTAGCTTTCTCAGAATAACAAACTCCATATGGAACTCTCTCAGCCATGTTGGCTACTATTAAATGTTTCTTCCATCCCATCTAACCGCCTTATTCAGTTGTCTTGTTCAATCAATTCCATGCCTCCTCCAGCCATGATGGACAAACAACCTTCCTGTAAACAGTATGACTGAATACCTCATTTGCTTTGTATACCACTTTATGGCTATCTTCTTAGTTCTTATAGGACTTAAGTCACTAGTCCAGTGCAGGTCATGCAGGTCACAGTCATGGTTTTATCAGTCTACACCATGGAGCCTGTGCAGAAGATGACACAGTATTACATAAAAAGTCGTGCAACGGATGAAGTACAAGGCTGCCTAAAGGGGTACATAAAGTATAAAAAGTGATGAGAGAAGGCTGGTCATTATGAATATTATACTGGCAGGGACAAAGAAGAGCACATGCAACTGTGTGCAGCTGTGAGACAACATAGAACCTAGTTGTCTCAATTGCAAGGATATGAAGGGGACAGGGAAGGGCAGCAGATACAAAAATAGCTAGAAGAGAGAGGTGATTCAAGTGTAATGAAGAGTAGACTACAGAAGATTCAAATGCAAGGGTGAAAGAAGCAGTAAAGTTTATAAAAAGGGCATGTGCCAAGGCATCACTGGCTTGTCAGGAAGATCTTTATAAATGATGGTGCATATATTTGAAGAGGATTTTATGTGGATTTTTGGTGGGAGTGAAGTACTTTATGTATAGTTGCCTGCAGGCCAGTATGTGCATGCAGAAGACTATAGAAGAGGGAACAGATCAACAAAATACTTTAAAAGATACATGTGATAAAAGCAATGTGCAGTATCAGAACCAACCAGGATCTATCATACACTATTGCAAATAATAGGCTAAAGATATCATCACAGGCAGAAAGCAACTTTGAAGGTATGCAGATAAATATAAAGGAAGAGAACAAAATAAGCAATTTATTGATGGCCCAACAATTTGGAAAACAAAGGAAGTGGAATAGAAACACCACCAAAAAAAGAAGAAATAGACATGTTTTGGAGTAATATCTACAAAGACCCTGTAGAACATAGCAAAGATGCTGAATGGATAGAAGAAGTAAAAGAAATGTTAAGAAGCTGAAATGTACAGGATATGAAATGAGATTAAGTAATGGCCAGAGAAACTGAAACAAAATTAAGAAAAGCTCCTAACTGGAAAAATCCAGGCCCAGATGCAGTACCTAATTTCTGGATAAAAGTAGTAACATTTTTACCTGAAGACTTAGACCTGAGTAAGAACTACTTTTATGTGCATCCGGAACAGACACCAACCTGGTTAACAATAGGAAAAATGATATGCCGATACTTTTCCTTAAGAGTGAGCTTGCAAGCTATCTTAAAAACAATAGACCAATAACTTGCCTTCAGACGATGTATAAAATATATACTGGAACATCCACAAAAGCTCCTTCAAAAAGAATACAGGGCACAAACACAATGTCCTATGCAGATTGCCTCAAAGCCCTATCTCTATACTTGCTCTCCTACAGACTACTGAGCGGTGATCTAAGCCTGGCATAAGAGACATCCCTGGATTCCAGTCTGATGAACATTGTGCACATTTGCAAAACAAACAGCATCAGTACTACAAGAGCTGGGGGGGGTGGAGCTTAGATGGCTAACTGAGAACAGTGAATTTTGATAGCTCCATAAACTAGTATAATAATATAGGAAAATTTTATTATTTTCAAGTTTAAAACACCAGAAATCTATAGATAAACTACTAAACTACATAAATATCAATTTTGGTGGAGATATACAAAAATTTTCCTGTCAAGTAACTTGGAGATATATTGAGTCACTGAATATAAACAACTCAAGGAGTTCTCATCCAGATGCTGCTTTGAAAAAAGAACTACAGTTGATGACATCTACCTTACAGGAACTATCTTTGAAGATGAATGGCTTTAAAAATGACTTAGACAACCTCAAATTAAATTTTCAAAAACAGACTGATACTCTTAAGGAACTATTATAGCATCACCATACAAAAATAAATATAGAGACTTCTCTAAACGACATTAAAGGGAGACTCAGAGGAAAAACTCCAAAAAGAATTTCTGCTTAAACAAAATTCATGGCTGCTTAACAAAATAGATGACTTAGAAAACAAGGAAAGGAGAAACAACATAAGGATCTTTGGTCTGCCTGAAAACACTGAAGAATACATTATTTCATTCTTAACAACCTGGATTCCTGAATTTTTAGACTTTAAAGAGGGACTTTCATTTGGGATTGAAAGAGCACATAGAGCAAGGAGGAAACCTGCTTTTAACTCAACAAATAATCCACCTAGATCCATGGTTATAAAATTTCTTTCATTTCTGGACAAGGAACTAATATTAAAATCTGCTCGGAGAAAATCACCCTTAATATACAATCAAAGCCTGATAAGGTTTGACAATGATTATTCTTCCTGAATACTAGAACAAAGGAAAAAAGTCTGGCCAATAATAAAACTGTTAAAACAAAACAACATTAAAGCACAGCTGGCCTTTCCAGCCAAGTTAAAAATACTTTTTTTGCCAATGAGATGAGAACCTTTAATGACTTAGAAGAAGCTACTATATTCATCAAAAACAACAACATCGTGTCTATCCCACAAGAAATGGAATGGATTGCCCCTACTCTTAAAAGAATAAAAGAAACAAATCCTTGGACTGATGCTAGAAAGAAGAAACAAAAAACTGATTCCAAGATAGCTGTCCGAAAAAAATAACTCTTACAACTACATCTCTCTAAAAGTATCAACTGATATGGTACAACACTTGTCATTTGTTTTTATTTTAAAAAAGGAGGGTTTCTTAAACAACTGAGAAGCAGTAATGATTTATTCAGAATGTTCAGAGTCCAGTAATTCTTCACAAACAAAGGTAGGTCAAGATGGGTTACTATTTACATTATATATAAGCCAAACAAAGCAACATATAATAAAAACATATAATTTTCTATTCCCCTACTTGAACTCAATGAATACTTATCTTATAGTTTTATAGTTTCATAGTATAGTACTAGGCTATCTGCCCTAGGGCATGTATAAGCCTAGCCAAAGTGTATGTGGCTTTTGCCACCCCATGTAATGATACAAAAGTGTACAATTTAAATTAAATTTAGTTTACTGTGCCTCTATCTAGCAATGACACAGAGATGACCCCCGGGGTAAACCTACGATCACCCATCCATTCGTCCAGATTTCTCTTGAAGAGAGTCAGTGAGGGGCTCTGCCTAACATGGACAGGCATCCTGTTCCAGAGTGCGGGAAGCCTCTGGGTTATGAATCTGTCCCTCCAGCATGTCCTATTCATATTTGTGCTGAGGTTTAGATCTTTAGCTCTCATGGCTCTGATGGATTTGGATTTTTTGAGGTGGAGCATGTCCATTAATTCTGAATTGGACATGGCCTTATGTAAGGCACAGATCACCTCTGAGCAGGCGGTATGCTACTGAATAGAGCTGGAACTTTTTCAGTCTGGCAGCATATGACATATGCTGGAGACCCTTGATCCTTTTGGTAAGGTACTTTTGGGGTCTCTCCAGCTGCTGCATGTGCCGGGTGAGGTACATACCAAATGGGGTATTGTACTCAATCATAGGCCTATAAGGGAGGAATATAAGGGTACAATGACATCCTTTTATCTGGATGTGAATCCCTTCATGATAAGGTGGGCAAGGTAGAAGGTCTTTCTAACCACTTTGGCGATGTGGGTGTCAAATGAGAGGTCACTGTCAACTTGGGTCCCCAGGTCTCTGATTACTTTTTCCAGACTTAATGGATTACCACCTATGTGGTAATTTGTGGGTACTTTGTTTTTTCCAAAGGGGATGACTATACATTTTTTGGCATTTAGTTTAAGGCCATGACTCTGGCACCAGTCGTCTGTTTCTGTGAAGCCCTTCTGGAGGATGCATGTGTCAGCTGGTGTGTCAACTATGGCGCCTAGTTTGCAGTCGTCTGTGAACTTTGTCAGCCACAACCCCCCTATGTTTGCCTGCACATCTGAGAAATAAATGCCGAACAAGAGGGGTCCCAAGACAGAGCCCTGTGGGACTCCACTTGTGACTGGCTTAGAGTCTGACATAGCTCCAGCTATTCTGACTTTGTGGGTTCTGTCCTTTAGCCAGTTTGCAACCCATCTTGTGACAAATGGGTTTACATTTAAGCTGTTGAGCTTGTCTATGATGCCTGAGTGGAGTATTGTGTCGAAGGCTTTTGCCAGATCCAGGTAGGCTGTATGAACTGCTTTGCCTTCATCGATGGCTCTAGTGACTGTTTCAAAAAAGTCCACCAGGTTTAAAAGACAGGATCTGCCTTTTACAAAGCCAAACTGGGTAGGGTCAATTGTCTGTAGGTCCCCGATGTCTTTGTTTATGAGTTCCATAATGATCCTTTCCATAGCTTTGCAGACCAGGCTGGTCAAGCTTATGGGGCGGTCATTTCCAGGGTCTGTAGAGGTGCCATCTTTGTGGAGTGGGACCACTGTAGCTGTACGCCAGTGTTCAGGGACGTATCCTGTAAGAAGGCTAAGATTAAACAATGTTCTAATGTACGGGTTTAGCTCCTCTAGGAGTTCACGTAGCACGCAACTCGGGACACCGTCAGGTCCCAGGGATGCTGTATTTTTAGCTTTGCTGAGGGCAGCTCTCACCTGGACATCTGAGATTTCAGGGAGGTTGCATTCAGCTGAGATATTTATTTTGTCTTTTGGGGGAGAGGGAGCGGAGAAATTTGCTTTGAACCTGTCTGCCAGTATGTTGGCAATATCTGTAGGTTCAGTGTATTTTTTGCCGTTATGAACTAACTCTGCGCATATCTGAGGGTTTCCACCCAGGTTTCTAACATAACTGAAGAAGGCCTTGTGATTATCTTTAGTGTCCTTAGCGATTTTTCTCTCTAAGTTGGCCTTTGATGATTTTATTAGCGAACATAGTTTTTTGCTAGTGCTGATCAGGGATGCCTTCCCTTTATGGGATTTTGCTCTGTCTTGCAGTAGCTTCCTTCTCTTGTTATAAAGTTTGTTTATGGCTGGGGTCCACCAGATAGGGTGCCTGCCTTTGGTGGAAAGGGTCTTGGTTTTATTTGGGATTGCATGATCCATGCATTCTTGGAGATGCCCGTAGAAAGCATTTGTGAAGGATTCAGCAGTGTGGGATGTGGTTTCCACTGGCCCAGGGGGCTTGAAGGATACCATTTCAGTCCTAAGGAGTGTAAAGTCGGCTTTTGAGAAGTTTCTCACTGTGGTCTTTTGTGCTGGGGGTGGAGGTGGGATATGAATATCTAGGGTTATTAGTTTATGGTCTGATCTTACTAGTGAGGGGTATACTTCCGGTGTTGAGCATTTTGTCCCCATGTTTGTGATGATCAGGTCAAGTATATTATTTCCCCTTGTGGGGGAGGTGACTAGTTGTTCCATCGCATTTGAGTTGATGAATTCCAGGAACCTTTGGGCTAGGGTGTTGGGCCTTGAGTAATGCAGCCAGTCTATGTTTGGGTAGTTGAAGTCTCCCAATATGATGGTATTTGGTGAGACATTCATATCCTCCAGTGTCTTCAGGAAGGCTGAATGGAGTTCCTGAGATTGCGAGGGTGGTCTGTAGCATGCTACAAGTTGTATAGCAGTTTTGCTTATGGTTAGTTGCACATGGATGGTCTCCGATGCTTCGTGCATTGCCACTAACCTGGAGGTGTGGGTGTCTTTAATGAATATGGATACTCCCCCTCCTTTTGTGGTTCGGCCCAGGTTTTGGGGCCGAAATCCATGATACGAGGTATAACCTGGTAGGGCTGGGGTGCTCTCAGCAGCCTTGAACCAGGTTTCATTTACTGCACAGACATCGATGCTCTCCATACTGAGGAGTGCTTCGAGAGCCTGCATCTTGAGATTTAGACTTCTGGCGTTGAGCAGCATTACCCTTAGTTTTTTTCCTTTATTGTTTTCTAAGGTGGTGGGTTTGTCTTTTGAGCCTTGCCTAAAAAAGGCACTGTTGGGGGTTTTGTTTTTACTTATAATAATTTAAGTAATTAACTAATTCAACAAGGTTCATCAGAGTTCAGACTCAAATGTAACAAATTAACATCATATATAATAGCGGTAACAGTAGAGTGTTTTGAAAAATAAAATGCTGTCATGGAGACTTATGCCTTCTTCGGTTAAAGTATGATTTAGAAATGTCATGTATATCCTGGTTGAATAACAGTAGCAAGCTGTTAGTACAAATGTCATCATTATTCTGTCTAAATATAGTTAATATCAATTATGGCTGGTATCAGATCAACGAGTGCTGTTTGATCAATCCTGATATGGTGTGCATGGATGTAGCTGTGTCTGGCAGCTAGTACAAATGTCATTATTATTCTGTCTAAACATAGTCAGTATCAATTATGGCAGGTATCATAGCTTCAAGTGTTGTTTGATCAGTCTTGATATGGTGTGCATGGGTGCAGCTGTGTCTGGCAGCTAGTACAAATGTCATTATTATTCTCTCTAAACATAATTAATATTAATTATGGCAGGTATCATAGCTTCAAGTGCTGTTTTATTAAGCCTGACATGGTGTATGTGGATGCAGCTGTGTCTGGCAGCTGTTATATGTTGCTGTTTTCATTTCCAGGAAGCTGTGGGTTGCGGCTTGTGATCGAGGTTTACTGATGCTTGTGTATTAGGAAGAGACATTTGATGCTTTAGCCTGGATTCAGGGGAAGGGGGTGGATAGAACTGTGATTTAGGATATTTTGGCAGAGAATTGTTTGTTTGTACATCTGCTGAGTGGGAGGTGGGAGGGCTGGTAGAGTGTGCTGTCTCTTGTTGTGGCGGCTTGTGGGAAGTTTTTTTTTTTTTATCTGTTTGCTCTCTATTCTTTTCCTGGCTGCTGCCTCACTGAAAGGGAGGGAATTTAGGCTTGAAGTTGCAGTGAAGTGAAGCTTTGCTTCAGGTGCATTGCAAGCCTCTGGTATACAGTATAAAGACACATTAACAGAAACAGATGCTTTCAGGCTGCTATGGTAATGGAGACAGCGTGACGATAATGCTTAACGGCTCTGAGGAGACTCTGAGATGATTCTCGGCAATGATATTTTTGGTTTTAGAATATATATATATATATATATATATATATATATATATATATATATATATATATAATAAAAGGGCTATTCTAAACTACATGTACACATATTGATGGTCTCCCAGCACTTTGTTTAGCTCATTAAGTTGATTCTTGATAATAAAAAAAAAAAACAAAAACACACACACAATAGTTATGTAATGTATGATTTTAGTAACTCTATATATATTATAAATATATAATCGTCATGTAAGATGAAGCAATCTGCTGAATTTAGATATTAAAGACAGGATTTAATAACATGGGCTTGCGTATAATAACACTACTGTCTTAACTTGTCAAAAATGATATGCACTACATTGAACATCAATGGGAAGCATGATGATTTTCTTATACATGTATATAAGTACAAGATATATGTATAACAAGTCATGTAATTGCTTTAACTTGAATTGTAGTTTTTTGTAACCCATCTTGAACATATATAATACTTAAGTGGTTACCAAGGTAACTAATGTTTTATACATGATATCAAACTGACAAAGTTGTTAAAGAGAAACAATAGAAGCCTAAACTTGAAATGTCACAGAATGTAACAATCATATTCTGAACAAACAGTATTAAATTGACAGTAGACAGTTTAATAGCATGGGCTTGAGTATAATAACACTACTGTTTTAACTTGTCATAAATGACATACACTATATTGGACATCAACCAGAAGCATTATGATTTTCTCATATAGGTAAATGTGCATAACAAGTCATATAATTGCTTTAGCTTGAATTGTGGTTTTGTAACACATCTTGACCATACATAATACTTATGCTGTTACCAAGGTAACTAATGTTTTATACATGACATCAAACTGACAAAGTTGTGCAACAGAAACAATAGACGCCTGAACTAGAAATGTCACAGAATGTAACAACAATCACATTCTGAACAAATAGTATTAAATTGACAATAATCACTCAATTTAACCTTTGCTGATTATACAAAATAGAATGCTGCCCTTTAAATCTAAAAACTTTCAGTATATGCAATAAAATGGCAATTTATGAATAATGGAAGTGAACTTGTAATCATTAATCACAATAAGTGAATTTGTTGTTTCTAACCTATAATTTCACTCATTTTATAATAAGAAATGAAAGATATGAAAATCCTTATGTTTAGTTAATGGGAGGAAGAGGGATGCACTGATAATTAAAATGCAAAAAACAAGTAATCTCTGTGGTATCCCCGAAGACTCAAAGCAACCCACTAAAGTGTAATGGGTCTAAAAACAAAACAGTGTAAGAATCTTCTCTGTGTGGAAGATTTTCAGTCCATATATTTCTAGTTAATCACTGTATATTAATCAGATCAGACAATAGTAGTAGAAGTAGCGAATGTAAACTTGTCAAGTCAAAAAGTAATAATAGAAAATATATAATTCTACAGCATTACTAAGTATTCGAAAGTAATCCAAGCAAGGCAGGCAGTCTGTTTCCAGTTGAAAATCCTTTATTAAGTACACAGACAAGCGATCCAAGTAAAACAAAAATAGAGTAATAATTTCCTCACAAGCTTTCTAAATATATATATACTTTTTATCAGGCATGGGAGTGGTTTATTGTGCTGTAAAACAAAGTGTTATTGGTACACATGTTAAATTCACATCCCTTCCCTCATCAGTGTGACATTCGAGCTGGTCCTGCTCTACCTAGTAGCTGTCATAATAATATATAGCCCTAATGTACTTTAATGGTATATCTTATTTAACCAAATTATTAAGTAGATTATTAAGTCTGTGATTTTGTACAAGGCAATATACTACATGGCTGGAAATATATCAACCTTAGTTCATTTTGCGAATAAAATTATATATAAATATATACATATACATTTTGCATGTAAAAATCAGTTTCTATTTTCATAACATATTGTTAGCAAAGATCGCTTTTGTCCTTCTAGACTTCTTCAGGTCTGTGTACAAGAACCCTAAAAACCTATATAATTGTATAATTAGTTAGTATTGTTATTACCATCATTTTGAATAAAGTGGAAAAAGAGAACCAGAAAAAAATAAAAATAAAAAATATATATGTATGATGATGGAAACAAAATATACACTTAAATTTCAAATGATTTAAAATGGTATTTAAAACCAATTTGTAGAAAAACAAACAAATAAATAAATAAAAATAAAATACAATTAGTCATGTAAACAATGTGGCAATTTTCTAAGTTCCAGTGCACTTTTAATTGAACAGTAGTAGTTTAATCCAGGCTTTCTAAAAGAGTTCAGCTTTAATTGCCATATAATTTCCTGTTTCTCCAGAATATTCGGGATGTCTCCTTCAAGATCACCCATGTCTATGTGATCCAGGATCTGGAACTTAAAACCTGTGTGTCTTTTATGAAGAGAAAGGTGTTTGGCTAGTGCATTATTTTTACATCCAGAGCGGATTTCTGACAGATGACATGAAATCCTTCGCTTGAGTTTATTTACAGTCTTGCCCACATAGAATGCATCATATTCATTGCAATGTGCCCTGTAAATTAGTGTTACAGTCACCCCCTGCACTGGTTTTAATGATCTTCTTTAAATAAGGGCAATAAAAACTATCACCTTGCTGTATAAATATACAAAATGTACAATAAGTTTCACATCTTTTAGTGCTTTTCTCACATGGTCTAGGTTTAAATTCAACAAAACTTCTAATATTCCTGGCCTTCCTATAAAAAATGTTGGTGCTTCACCTAAGATGTTAATCAGAAAAGGGTTTCCTGTGACAATGTCCCAGTTTTCTTCAATAATATTTTTGATACTGTGATAATCCAAAGTGTATGTCAGGATACAGCTATTTTTGCATTTGTTATTCTCTGTGGGATTACTTAACATTTTTCTACTGGGGAGGTTGAGTGAAGGTGCTTCACAATGAATGTGATGCATTCTATGTGGGCAAGACTGTGAATAAACTCAAGCGAAGGATTTCATGTCATCTGTCAGAAATCCGCTCTGGATGTAAAAATAATGCACTAGCCAAACACCTTTCTCTTCATAAAAGACACACAGGTTTTAAGTTCCAGATCCTGGAATACATAGACATGGGTGATCTTGAAGGAGACATCCTGAATATTCTGGAGAAACAGGAACTCATGTGGCAATTAAAGCTGAACTCTTTTAGAAAGCCTGGATTAAACTGCTACTGTTCAATTAAAAGTGCACTGGAACTTAGAAAATTGCCACATTGCTTACATGACTAATTGCATTTTATTTTTATTTTTTTTTCTACAAATTGGTTTTAAATACCATTTTAAATCATTTGAAATTTAAGTGTATATTTTGTTTCCATCATCATACATATATTTTTTTTTTATTTTTATTTTTTTCTGGTTCACTTTTTTCCACTTTATTCAAAATGATGGTAATAACAATACTAACTAATTATACAATTATATAGGTTTTTAGGGTTCTTGTACACAGACCTGAAGAAGTCTAGAAGGACAAAAGCGATCTTTGTTAACAATAGGTTATGAAAATAGAAAATTATTTTTACATGCAAAATGTATATGTATATATTTATATATAAATTTATTCGCAAAATGAACTAAGGTTGATATATTTCCAGCCATGTAGTATATTGCCTTGCATAAAACCACAGACTTCATAATCTACTTAATAATTTGGTTAAATAAGATGTGCCATTAAAGTACATTAGGGCTATATATTATTATGACAGCTACTAGGTAGGGCAGGACCAGCTCGAATGCCACACTGATGGGGGAAGGGATGTGAATTTAACATGTGTACCAATAACACTTTGTTTTACAGCACAATAAACCACTCCCATGCCTGATAAAAATTATATATATATATATTTAGAAAGCTTGTGAGGAAATTATTACTCTATTTTTGTTTTACTTGGATCACTTGTTTGTGTACTTAATAAAGGATTTTCGACTGGAAACAGACTGCCTGCCTTGCTTGGATTACTTTCGAATACTTAGTAATGCTGTAGAATTATATATTTTCTATTATTACTTTTTGACTTGACGAGTTTACGTTCGCTACTTCTACTACTATTGTCTGATCTGATTAATATACAGTGATTGACTAGAAATATATGGACTGAAAATCTTCCACACAGAGAAATTTCTTACACTGATAATAAAAATGCACTAACGTTCATCAATGTTTACATAAAACAAACTTGATGCTTTACGTAAGTTAGCAACAAACAAAGTGATTACTTAAATGCTGGTAAACAATGAAATATAACTTCTGATATATCCAGTAAAATACATTGTATTAAAAACATTAGGTAAAAATATTATTACCATCTATTTATATTAACTAATAAGTTTTGAAAGACTTCATCAATAAAGGTGACTATGTTAAATAACTGTGTGCTATAATCTTTTACTGAGGTTTTATATATGATACATCCTACTTTACTATGACTGAATTGCTCGTCATCTATCTTTCATATAAATATTAATTGCTTATACAAGTAGGCATTTATATTGAATTAGAATTCTATCTAATCTACAATAGTACTGTATCTGTTCAAAATAAAATAAATATTGCTTATTCCTATTACACATATTCTCCATATAATTCAATTTATGGAGCTCAGATGTTCTGGATTGTCAAGGTATGAGTGATAATCTGATGAACTTAGGTTTATCCATCAGATTAGGAATGATTTTCATTCCATGGCTAGTGCGGATCTTAGTTTTGTTAACATTTAATTTAAATTTATTTCACAAAACCATTCTTAGTATGCCTGACCAAAACATTACTTTATTGGTAAACACTCAAAGTATAAAACGGATAATTTCCTTTAAAAGCTCAAACATATACTTTATAGTTATCAGAGGAAAATGTTTAATAGTCACAATAAAACAAAAAATACATCCCCGGGATTCATGAAGCTTGCGCCAGGCACAGGCGTAGCGTAGGCGGAATAACGCCAAATATGGCCGTCGAGCGATTCAGGTACGATCCAATACTACATGCACTACCGGCGTACGCCAGAACTGAGCAGCCCTCGGCATAGGTATGCTAATCACCCCATGCGCAGTGTCGCACCATGCAACTGAAGGCAGATAGTGATTCATGAAGTGGTGCAGGTGTAGCGTAAGCCCACGGAAATGTAAACCAAAAAACACGGTTTACATTTTCCCAAACAGAACATCGGAGCTATGGAAGTGGACCAGACTCATGTATTACAAAGTTAACATATGCCAATGGCTAAATACACAGCCAATGGCATAAGAAAAGATGCACAACACCTAAAAAACAACATTTAATGCCATGTCCACAGTAACACACAGTACAACCGTAGGGCATGTATGCGCAAACTGGAACATAAAGAAATTATATAAAAATGTCATAAAATCGCAACATAATACAAATCAGGTTTACACAATAATACACAATGGTAGGCATGGAACACCACAACCAAGGTGCAAGGGTTGCTAAGGGCCTGCGACAGTGTTCGGTGCAGTAACTATGAATTAGTAGTCAATGCCATGCAAATGAAGCAGATAATACTGAATCTCAAATGTCCCGCCGGATGAAGGTTGTACCTATGGCACAGCGCTATAACACCGAGGAGTGGCTCAGAGGAGATACATGACATCAGCAGAGGGGTGTGCCACCGTAGCAGTAAGCACATTGGAGCAATGCAAATCTGGCCTGGCCATTGTTAAGCAAAGCTGCAGGACAGGGGTGGGGAGGAAGGTAAAGAATCGTTTAGCTGAGAGCACACATGGTGCCCAAAAGCGCATGTGTATGGGGATGAAAACGCGCCCGAAACCCAGTAAGCAGATGGACGCGCCATGAACAATAGCACAAACAGGAAGGTCAGGGGAAGAAAAGAAGGAAATGCCGAAGTACGCTAACTGGAGTACT
This sequence comes from Protopterus annectens, assembly GCF_019279795.1. NCBI lineage: Eukaryota > Metazoa > Chordata > Ceratodontiformes > Protopteridae > Protopterus > Protopterus annectens. The sequence goes on from NC_056746.1 coordinate 1,493,870,610, forward strand.
AATGAGCAATCAACACCAATCAACTCACGGCGGCCAATCGACGGCAGCTGACAAGTCTGCTCGCAGAAACCTGCAAAACAGGATAGGGGAGGCATTGGAATGCAAAGAAAGGAGGGGAGGCATTGGATTGCAAAGATAGGAGATCTGTCATAGCAGAGCAAAGAAAACCGACAGTAGACCAGCAATAGCACACATTACGCAAGATACGCCAGGTCTAGGAAAGTACAAATGAAAGCAGGCTGCTGGATGCATGCCAGAAAATGGTAGGTGGAATGTGCAGAAATGTAAAGGGAATTCAAGAGGTAACCACGGCAGCCATATGTAATTCAACACCAAAGGCACCACAATAGTAGTTCCGGTAGTAAAACACATAGGATACCCTGTAGTTACGATCGTACATACACACCCTATGATTTCATCGGTGTTCACAGCACAATAGTATGAAGTGTAAAAGCACTCTACACACACCTGTGTATTCCTAAACACTGCACCATAGGTGTAAACACACAGGGAACTTTTAAAATGTACATGTTGGGAGCTGCCATAGCTGTGATTCATCAGCATGTGTTAGAGACTGACGGTGTTGTGGAGGATGATGCCGACAACTACCGCAGGCCCCGGAGGAGGAAAAGAGTGTTCAGACCAAGGGTAACCTACCAGGGGCTACATGATTTGGAGATAGTAGAGCGTTACAGGGTGGACAGGGACATCTTACAGCAAATAGTGGACCTGTGCCGGCCATGCCTGAGAACCAGAAACAACAGAGGGGAACCCATCCCAGTGGACATGAAGGTATGTGTAAGCTTGCGAATACTAGCCACAGATACCTTTCAAAGGTCAACTGGAGATATAATGGGGATCTCACAGGCATCAGCATCCAGGGTACTACACCAGTTCCTGGATGCCATGTGACCACATGCCAATGAGCATATATACTTCCCCTGAACTCAGGAGGAGTTGGCCAGCAATATGCATCACTTCCACCGTGTGGCACACTACCCGGAGGTACTGGGAGCGATCGACTGCACAACTGCATGCACATACAAATCAAGTCACCACCTGGTGAGCATGGTAGACGCTACATAAACCGCAAGTAATTCCACTCCATCAACTGCCAGGTCGTGTGCAATGCCCAGGGCATTATCATGGATGTGTGTGCTGGCAGCCCTGGAAGCTAACATGACTCACATATCTGGCATGCCTCACAGCTGTATCAAGTATTTGTCAGGGGGGACATTCCACATGGCCACCTTGTGAGGGATGCTGGCTATGCACTGGAGCCGTGGATGATGACTCCCATCAGAAATGCAAACACACCCATGCAAGAACGCCATAATGAGGCACACGCACAAACCAGAATCATCATAGAGCGTGTGTTTGGGATGCTGAAATCACGGTTCTGGTGCTTGGACACATCTGGTGGAGCCTTGCAGTAGTCTCCAGGCATGTGTGCCCACATCATCATAGTATGTGCCATGATACATAATATGATCCTGCAGAAACAGCTGCAGCAGGGACAAAATGGTGAAGGCCCTCATAGCCCATCACAAATGCCAAGGGCATCAGAGGCACAGAGGTATTCAGACAATGAACACACTGTGCCAGCCCCAGTAGGCAGATGGAGGCGTGCCCAATATGCCTTCGCCTTGGCAAAGAGGGAACGTATAGCACATACTCTGACAGTGTAGGCCCCTACAGACTGACACACCTCTCCACCTGCACACACAGTAAAATGGATGGCACACAAACACGACCACCTGTAAACTGTAATGTATAGGTGGCCCACTGTGTGAATCCTACATAGGCAGCCTTCAAACATTGTACACACAACAGCTATTAGAACATGGAATGTCAACACCTGAACAGTACATGCGCCTATCAGCATATAGTGGTGCTGTGTGTATAGGTTCCCAGGTACATCGGTAGGTACACAGCCGATTGTCAGAGGCCATACACCAAACGGGGCAAACAGTGTCCGCTATCGCCACAACATAGAGTAACCAACTGTCGCTTAGTGGAGCAGAGGCAATCGTGGGAGCACATGTGTGTAAGCACTGTTCTGCACACACTCAGCACAGAGTCCCTGCTGCGTTAATGAGGGGCTCCACATAATATAATCATGGATGTTGTGTCAAGGCATGGGGTGTATCCATGACAGGTATTCGTCACCCCAGCATGCTCCACCTACGGTCGTTTGAAGGTGTAGCACAGTATCGTGTGTGACTCACTGTGATATACATACCCAATGCTGGAGCACATCCAGTAAACATCACATGGACATACCGTTAACTGGACTCATCAATATGTAAACTAACTGAGTTACACATGTGAGTGCAGTATGGAGTAACAGCCATAGTATACTCCACGTACAAAATGATATAACATGTGTACAAATCCCAGATGGCCATGTGTTAAATGCAGTGACCGTCGTGCATGTTCCCAGTCCCACGTCCTGCAAGGGATGTAACGTAATCCCGAAGGCATGGGTAATGCATGTCGGATGCAGGTCATCAGATCATGTTTAGCACATGTTAGCGGGAATATGCATTGCCCACTGCTGGTAAGCGACGTTTAAATATGACTATATGGATATGCACGAAACAGGGATAAGCTTCTCCGAATATCGCGCAGATCATGCTCAATGATGTCCAGAACAGGTGAAACCAGCATTATTCACCCCTGTACTAATAATGCCTGCTCTGAAGGGTAAAACAACCACTGCCAGGAGTAGAACACACAATCATGTATAGAATTACCTAACACTATTGCTAGCCAAGATGTACCTATGGTAGGGTTACCACCTCTTCAAATGACCAATGTGGGACATACGTCAGATGTCTGCAGGCCGACACATACACCCAGCCAGTACGAAAATCAGAACTTCACTGTTTTGTCTAGATAAAAGCTCATTCTTGTAATGTTTACTTACTTATTCTGTTTCTATAACATATAGGTGGTTCAGATACAGAATAACTGTATTATGCAATTATTACATAAACTATAGGAAATAAGTATGTTCTAAAATCTCAGGACATTTGCCATGTTTACAAATATTTTGCAGGACACAACTGCCCAAAGAGGGACTGTCCCTCACAGAGTGGGACAGCTGGTAACCCTAAACTATGGCAGCTGTGTAATGTGACAGGTACAGACATAAACGTGCAGAGTCCAGGAAACAGTATACACCAACAAGTACACAATGAAAGATGTTGCTTGCCTGTCACTTTCCCCATCAGATATATATATATATATATATATATATATATGTACACATATATACATATATATAATACAGATAGAAAGGGCAATAGAGTGATATATGTTGATATATACGGATTCAGCAATATCTGCAAATATATATAGATAGGTCAATGACATTCATAACACCTTGGAGGTACAAATAAATAGGATATCGCCAACTATGGAATGTGTAACATACCGACATGCGTAACCATGAGGCTGAAAGACTGAAAGAACACAGTACTGAAACAGTACAACCGTGAGTAATAGTATGATGATATGATGGGACATTTAGTTACCGCTGCCGGTGTTGCGGTCCACGTAGGTACTGTGTTCGACTGTGTTTGTGAGTGCCGTAGTCTGTGTATGTGTGTGTTGAGGGTGCCATGTGCGTCTCCTTGTGACTGTCATGTGTGTGTGTGTGTGTGTGTGTGTGTGTGTGTGTGTGTGTGTGTGTGTGTGTGTGTGTGTGTGTGTGTGTGTGTGTGTCCGCATCATGTGTCTGTTAGTGCCAACTCGGAGGCAGATCATTACGGTAGGTGTGGGTATAGCTAGCCGTAGGCATACGGTTACCACCTGTCCCACATTAGGAGGGACAGCCCCTCCCTGGGCAGGTGTGTGCTGACATAAAACATTACAAAGGGCAAATGTCCAAGATTGTAGGACATTAATATGTCCCATATGTAATGTTATAGTTGCATTAAATAGTTATGCCTGTATGTAAGAAACGTAAATGTTACATGCAATATGATAAGTAGCCAAAAAGTCCCACAACAATAGGTATGTATTGAGGATAAAATTATGTGCTATCCTGTGTACTGACTGTGGCTAGGTGTTGGCCTGTAAACACTGCTGTGTGTCCCACAAGTGTCCAACAATGGCCATATGAACAGGTGGCAACCCATGGCAAAGAGGTTCTGTTACCAACACAACCGCAATGACTGCAAATATCTGGGACAGAAATACACGGGATAGCTGTCATTTAGACATATCATATATGTGCAAATACACGTGTGTGTGTGTGTGTGTGTGTGTGTGTGTGTGTGTGTGTGTGTGTGTGTGTGTGTGTGTGTGTAAGATATAGATACGTACAGACACACGCACATGTATGTAATATATATGTGCATGTATGTATACATACTTAGTATGTCTGGTTACTTAAAAGATAAAAATGCTGCAAACATACCAACTTTGTGCTTCTATTTCAGATTAGTATCCTTGTATCCACTTACAGAATTCAGTGGTGTCCATTTGTGATTCACCCTGTCATGCAAATAGCTACTCTCAGTTCCTATCATTTTTTTTTCAGAAAAATGTATGTTTAAATATAGCAGATAACTGAATATGCAGCACTTTGTTCACAGTAATAAGCTACGTTAGCTTTCCTTTTCCTTTGCTTGTTTTGTCTGCGTTATTTCTATGAACAGGGACATTTTTTGCAGAAAGACCATAAACCTTTGTTTTAAACAATGTAATTTTTGGACTGGCTGCTTAATATGTGAGGGAGAAGATGCTTTTAAGATTGCAGGAGACTTTAATCATTTTTCTGAAGCTGGTCATAACTATTAAGCATTCTCTTACTTGCTTAAACAGTGATACTGCTTGTGTTGTCTGAATTTGAAAGTTTGGTAAATAAGTATCTCTCTAGTGGTGTGTGTGTGTGTGTGTGTGTGTGTGTGTGTGTGTGTGTGTGTGTGTGTGTGTGTGTGTGTGTGTGTGTGTGTGTGTGTGTGTGTGTGTGTGTGTGTGTTGCGGGGTGCACAGTGGTCAGAGTAGCATCTCTATAACCTGCGTGTTACATATTGGTGATGCTCCAATCTCAGGTGCTTCACTAAACTGCTTTTATATAGTGTCACTTTAAATCAACTGTTTTCTGAGTGCAGTAGTAACACTCCAGAATGACAACTTTTAAGTCTGTATAATGTCTCCAGGCTTTGAAGCCATAGGTAGCTTAATATTGCGTTTTTAAATGCAAACATTGTATCCACAAAACTAGGAAAAATCCAGTTTCTTAGAGTCCAAAATGCTAAGATTCACAATGTGCTCTGCAGTCTTGCTGTATTTGATGGAATTGTGAAACCCAGGAAATTCAGAATTAAAATAAAAACCTCTCCGTTTTTGTTTAACAGCAATTCAAACATATTAAGTAGTTGCTGGTAAAGTTCTTGGTCCTAGTCCACTGAGCAATACGTTGTCAATAGTTTGGATGTTTAACCTTTCAATTTGATGATATTTTTCATTTTTTGCTTTTAGTTTCAAAGTTGCATTCATTAATGTGTATAGTAGACCTTAATGGTTCCATCCCCACATTACAAACATGCTTCTTCCCAGCTGAGTTTTCTACTTGTGTCTACACTGTGTCCTGTATAGTGACATTGGCTGTTCATTTAAATGGCAAAAAACTGTGACCTTGGCATGCTGAGTGAATAGAGTGATGATCTCAGTTGAGGTTGCTTCTGACCTAGCAAATTATTTTTTGCTTTTTATTTCTCATTTTCCTAACATTAACCACTTGCAATGCTTTTAGCTGTATCACTTCGATGATGACCACTCGTCTGTTTTGCTCTTATTTAATGCTGTCAACTCTTTCACTTTGTATCTTCAGTGTTAAACTAGGATTTTAACTTTCTTATGCTCTTAAACATTGTTTCCAGGTCTACATAACTGATTATAATAAACTGAGACCATTTCTGTAGCTTGGGCTACTGTGAAAGTGGAAATATCAAGCTGTTTACTTGGGTATTTCACTTTCTTCTTTTTCTTTTTATTTATTTATTTATTTTTTATTGGGAGGCTGAAACTTGGGAAACTGAGTATGTCATGGTGAATTCTTCAGTGTTTGACAGCCTTGCTGAGTTTTATTGTGAAACTTGCCTGCTATGAATAGATAGTTACATGTCAAGCATTTACTGGTGAAAGTGACAGTTAAGTCAGAAGGAAGTTCCTGTCAGCGGCTTGGTGAGGCTTGTACCATTAAAATAAGGAGTCCTGCTTTGGGATCTCTTTAAAGGTGGTGTTTCTCTGTACTGTATTTTACAGTTTAGATGATAAAGAACATAGACTTGTAGTATTCTCATTAGAATTTACAGTAGTAAGTCTGTAGGTTGGTCTGAGCAAGTTGACATTCATTTAGTAGCGGTTGTGACTCAATTGCATGTAATATGCAAAGATGTACGAGGGTGGGAGGTTGGCATAATGGTTAAGGTGTTTACCTTATACATACAAGGTGCAGGGTTTGATTCTCACATGGGGTGATTGGCTAGGCTTAAAATGTCTCACAAGGGCAGTTAGCCTAGTACTAATCTATAAACCTATACTAGGCTATCTGCCCTAGGGCATTTATAAGCCTAGCCAGAATGTGTTTGGCTTTCACCACCCATTTTAAATTAATTTTGCTATACCCTTTTTCGAGGTTAGTATACTGTGCCTCTGTCTAACAGTGACACAGAAGTGATACCCGGGGTAAACCTACGATCTCCCATCCACTCATCAAGATTCCTCTTGAAGAGAGTCAATGAGGGACTCTGCCTAACCTGGACTGGGATTTTATTCCAGAGTGAAGGGAGCCTCTGGGTTATGAATCTGTCCCTCCAGCATGTCCTATTTATTTCAGTGCTGAGGTTCAAGTCTCTCGAGCGCATAGCTTGATGGGATTTGGATTTTCTGAGGTGCAGCATGTCCATTAATTCCGGGTTGGACATGGCTTTATACGTCACACACAGATCGCCTCTGAACAAGCGGTATGCCACTGAGTAGAGCTGGAGTTTCTTTAACCGGGCAGCATAAGGCATCTGTCTGAGCCCTTTGATCCTCTTGGTGAGGTACTTTTGGGGTCTTTCCAGTTGCTGCAGGTGTCTGGTAAGGTACATCCCAAAAGGAGCATTGTACTCAATTATGGGCCTGATGAGGGATGAGTAAAGAGGCACGATGACCTCCCCTGATCTAGATGTGAATCCCTTCATGGGCTATATAAAATGTTTTTCTAACCACTTTGGCCACGTGGTTGTCAAATGAGAGATTGCTATCAACTTGGGTCCCCAGGTCCCTAATTACTTCTTCTGTACTTAATGGATTACCACCTATGTGGTAATTTGTGGGCACTTTGTTTTTGCCAAAGTGGATTACTATACACTTTTTGGTGTTTAGCTTGAGGCCATGGCTCTGGCACTAGTTGTCTGTTTCTATGAAGCCCTTTTGGAGGATACTTATGTCTGCTGGAGAGTTGATTATGGCGCCCAGTTTGCAGTCATCTGTGAACTTAGGTAGCCACAGTCCTTCTGAGTTGGCCTGTACCTCTGAGAAATATATACCAAACAAGAGAGGTCCCAGGACTGAGCCTTGTGGGACGCCACTTGTAACTGGTTTGGAGTCTGACATTGCTCCAGCAATTCTAACCATGTGGGTTCTGTCTTTGAGCCAGTTTGCAACCCATCTAGTGACATAGGGGTTTATATTTAAGCTGGTGAGCTTTTCTATAATGCCCAAATGGGGTATTGTATCAAAGGCTTTTGCGAGGTCCAGGTAGGCTGTGTGGACCACCTTCCCCTCATCAATGGCCTTGGTGACTGTTTCAAAGAAATCAACCAGGTTTAAGATGCAGGATCTGCCCTTAACAAAGCCGAACTGGGTAGGATCCAGTGTCTGTAGGTCCCCAATATCTTTATTTATGAGGTCCATGATGATCCTTTCCTTAGCTTTGCAGACCAACCTAGTCAGGCATATGGGGCGATAGTTTCCAGGATCCGTTGAGGAACCACCTTTGTGGAGAGGGACCACTGTTGCTGTATGCCACTCTTTGGGTACATATCCTGTAGTAAGGCTGAGATTGAACAGTAGTTTTATGTTTGGGTTTAGCTCTTCTTGGAGTTCATGTAGGATGCAGCCCGGGACACTGTCTGGTCCCATTGATGCTGTGTTTTTTGCTTTGGAGAGGGCGGCTCTTACCTGAGCATCTGAGATATCAGGTGGGCAGCACTCTGTTGGGATAGATATTTGCCCTTTTGGTGGGGAGGGGGGGGAGTTTACACTGAACCTGTCAGCTAGGATGTTGGCAATGTCTGTGGGTTCGGTGTATTTTTTGTCATTTTGGACTAATTTTGAGCATATCTGGGAATTACCACACAGGTTCCTAACATAACTAAAGAAAGCCTTGTGATTATCCTTAGTGTCCTGTGCAATTTTTCTCTCGAAGCTGGCCTTAGACGATTTTATGAGTGCCCTTAGTTTTTTGCTAATACTGATCAGAGATGCCTTCCCTTTTTGGGATTTTGCTCTATCATTTAGTAGCTTCCTCCTTCTATTGTATAGATTGTTTATGGCTGGGGTCCACCAGACAGGACGTCTGCCTTTGGAGGATTGGGTCTTGGTTTTATTTGGGATCGCATGATCCATGCATTTCTGAAGGTGTTCACAGAATGCGTTTATAAAGGATTCTGCGGTCTGGGCCATATTTTCCACAGGCCCGGGGGCTTTGACAGATTCCACCTCGGTTTTGAGGAGTGTGAAATTTGCTTTAGAGAAGTTTTTCACTGTGGTTTTCTGGGCAGGGGGTGGGGTCGGGATGTGAATATCCAGTGAGATTAGTTTATGGTCTGATCTTACCAGTGATGGATACACTTCTGGTCTGGAGCAGAGAGTCCCCATGTTGGTGATGATCAGGTCCAGTATGTTTTCCCCTCTTGTGGGAGTGGTAACAAGTTGTTCCATAGCATTTGAGTTTATAAATTCTAGGAACCTTTGGGCTAGGGTGTTGGAGCTAGAGTAATGCTCCCAGTCTATGTTTGGGTAGCTGAAGTCACCCAATACAATGGTGTTTGGAGATACCTTCATATTTTCCATTGTTCTCAGGAAGGCCGAGTGGGGATCCTGGGTTTGGGAGGGTGGTCTGTAGCAGGCTATAAACTGGAAGGCAGTTTTACCCACTGTTAATTGCACATGGATAGTCCCTGATGCTTCGTGCTGTGCCACCAACCTGGAGGTGTGGGTATCTTTGACGAATATTGATACTCCCCCTCCTTTTGTGGGTCAGTCCAAGTTTTGGGGCCGAAAAGCATGGTATGAGGTATAACCTGGTAGTGCTGGGGTGCTCTCGGGAGCCTTGAACCAGGTTTCTGTTACTGCACAGATATCGATGTTCTCCATGCTAAGGAGAGTTTCGAGTGCATGCATCTTGAGGTTTAGACTTCTGGCGTTGAGTAGCATTACTCTTAGTTTCTTATCCCTTGTGATACCTATGGAGGTGGGTTTGTCTTTTGAGCCTTGCCTAAAAAAGGCACTATGGGGGTAGCAAGAGCCTTTGCCAATAGCCGAAAGCCCAGGGGTGACAGGTGTAAGCTGTCCCTAGCGAAGCATCGTGGCTTGTCGAGCATGTCATCCCAGGCTGACAGGCATTGGATCCCCTTTGAATGACACCAATGCTTAAGCCAATTGTTGAAATTGATCATCTTGTCTTCATATTGTGGCATCATTCTTGGTGAGGGTAAAATGCTACTCAAGGTCAGGATCATACCGGCCTGGGCCACATGCTCAGAGAACTCCTCTATGTCTCTTTTCATGTAGTCCAGGGAGGTATGTCTCAGTTCATTCACACCAGCATGGACAATGACTGAGTCATATTTGCACTTGCCTTGGAGTGACCTGAGTGCTTGTGTTATGTGGCGGATCCTAGTGCCCGACAGGCAGCTCACGTGACCTTCTCCTTGTTCAGCCTGGTGAGCGGGACGTCAGTGTGTCTGATGATAGAGTTACCTATTACAAGTGTATCAGGTGTGTTGTTTAGCCTTAAGGGCTGTGACTGTTCAGCACACTGGCTTTGTGAACTATGTGTTGCACGTGTTTTGTTTTGGGGTAGCGGTTGCTTGGGTGTCTGCTTTGGAGGTCTCTGCTGCTTAGGCAGATTTTTATTTAGAGCCTCCGAGTATGTTTTTGTGTGTTTATGTGTTTGGTTTGCTGTCGTGGTAGGTCTATGTGAGACTGGAATTGTAGTGAGTGTGGTTTTCTTCTCCTCCTGACTGGTTACACCAGTACTGAGTTGAGAGAGCTTAGCCTCCAGTTTGGCTATATGGATACATCTCTCACATGTGTTGGAATTTGTTGGCAGGAGGAGAGGGTTGTCTGTGTACATGAGGCAGTTGTAACATTGCCTCAAGATTCCTAGATTCACCAGCTGGACCGGAGAGGAGATTGACAACTGACCTTTGGACATGCTAGAATAGTATTGGGCATTCCTTTATAATTGAAAAATAGGGCCAATGGGGAACAAGGTACTCAAGGGGAGTTTGTGAGGGTGTAGTGCTTTTAATTTTTAGTGCTGACTTATATAATTGCTTAATGAGCAAGTGCCATATCCCTTTACAATATCGCTGCAATTCCAGAGGTATGGAAGTATCAACCTCACCTGCATACTATATAGAAACCAATTAACAACGGCCCAATGTACAATTCTGTAACATAAGTCTACTAACTGATAGCTCTTTAATTAGGGGTGGAGCCCACACACATATATATGGAATATGTAGAAATGCAAGCCCCACAAACCTGTATATGCTACGTACACCCACCGATGTCCCCCACACTAGAAACTATAGCAATATAGACTGTAATAACAGCACAAACATCCAGTCAGTCAATTACATCTGCAGAACTGTCACCATACCTTGTGAGAGACACAATTAAAGGCGCCATGCAAAATTGCAGCCGTTGTATAATGGAACAAATGACGATGTTACAGGTTTTGTTTGCAATAGTCCGTTATCAGACGTTGGGATGACAGGTACACCCACATGTTGAACCACATACTCTAGCTGTCACACACAATCCATGGGGGACATGAATCCAAAGTATACTTGTCTCTATGCATAGCAGTTGCAATTACATATAACAAAATGCAATACAGGCCGTCTCCCTGAAGGTATGGCAAATGGGCAATGCCCAAGTGGAGAATTCAATTATACCCCACTGTTGCCACGTAATTGGTGAATGGAGTAGCTGCACAGCTGATATGCAAGTGATTAGTCACTCAGGAACACCAATTGGTGGCAGGAAACCACATGTTACAGGTATCGACGTATATAAGGATGACTTGCCAGACATTCAAACCGTATGCTCATACAAAATACCTGTTTAAGCAGTGTGAGAGAGATAGAGACGAAAGTCTGTAACGATAACAAGGTATGTAGAACACTCGATATGTACGTTTATGTATAGCATGTTTTGTATTAATTATTTACTGTATGTATAGCCTGGTTTGCATTAATTAAAAGTGTCCACAATGCAGAAAGTGGGAAAAGGTATTTATGTAGTGATGTCTTGCTGAGCATACTAACGCTTGTAGAAACTGTGCATCCAGCAGTGGGCCACAAGGTACACATCACAGACACCACAAAGGATGCTACATGAGGGCTTTAAACAGAACAATGCCATACAACCCGCCGTCAGTGGTAGGGTATTCCAACAAGTACGTGCCATAGCAGGGGATAGTATATGTTGATATACTGTCACAGTAGGCATGTGTATGGGCATATAACGACAATGACATATCTAAGGTGGTCCCGCTGTGCAAGTATGCTTTGCATTATGGGATACTATGTAAAATATGTGTAATGTATAGTATTGTAGGTAGATATGTCAGATATTCTACACAGCATAACAGGCATATCATGCATACCAAAGGTATCGTCTATTGGCATGTACAATAACAGGATACATATGGCTTGTAGGCATGGGACATTGTAATAGCATGATAGCTAATCTAAATGGAAGGGCTGCCAAGTAACCATGCACAAAGGACATGTAATAGCTTCACAGGTTCATAGTGGAGTTCTATGCAGTCTGGAATGTCTATGTGTAAGCACAACTACAGTGTTCACACCAGTGGCACCTCTCTAGGGTAGTGTCCTGTGAACAGCAGAGCCATGTGTTACCTGCACCTCTGCACAGTACAGCCACTGCAGTGATCCCTGGCGTACATGTGTCTCCCAACCACCAAAGGAGGTATCACATGAACAGTGCTACTGAGTGTCCCTGCGTGATGTACATAGGACTCATGTTCCAATGCATGGTGAGTGTCCGGTTTGGGAATGTAACCCTCGAGCACATCCGACTCATTGTTGCGTGTGTGCACATATCCATGAGCATGTTGCTCACAGTGGCTTTTGCTTATGTTGTGTATGTGGAGTATATCCATTAATATTGTTGTGGACATGGACCCTGTCTGTTCAGCAGAGGTCACCCCTGAGTATGTAGTATGCAAATGTGTACAGACGCGGTGTCTGTAGTTCAGCCACATACTTTAACTGTCGGAGCTCAATAAACGTCATGGCATGTTAATGTTGTGGTATATAAAGCTGTAGCTGTTGTGTAAGGTACACCCTAAATGGGGTGGTTTACCCTTGAATGTGTGTAGAAGTCTTGAGTTCAGAGGTACAATGGGTGCCTATGTACCAGCTACACACCCAGTACAGATAAGTGTGGCCATCTAGAAGGATATCCACTCCACAGTGGCAATACGGTAACCACAGGAGTGGGTGCGACATATGTGTGTACTACAAACATATACAATGTGACATGTATGTAGGGGACTACCACCTATGTGATAGTCAGTGGGTGAATGGTGTAATGCAAAGGTAATGTTCATGCACCTTGTGTCATGCAGCTTGAGGCCATGATATTCATATCAGGTATCTGTCACAGTGACACCCGTATGGATGGAGTCAGTATCAGCGGGTGGATCAATCATGGCACTTTGTATGCAGGGGGTTGTAAAGCTAGGCAGGGAAAGTCCCTCTGTGCTAGCCTGTACCTCAGGGAAGCATATACTGAACATTATGGGTCCTATGACTGAGGAGTGTGGTATGCCAAATGTAACTGAAATGCAGTAGGTACTATGGTATGCTACCCTCATTGTGTGTGTCCTGTCCATGAGCCACGTTGCATAACATCCTGAGACATAGGGTACAATGTGCAGGTGGATGTGTATGTTGTCAATACCAGAATGGAGAACAGTGATGAAAGGCAATGAGAGGACAATGTAGGATGTGTGGACTCCCGTACCATCATCAACTACCCTGGTAACTGTATGAAAGGAGTCCACCAGGTGTAGTGGCCATGCTCTGGCCCTAACAAGTCCAACCCGGGTGGCATCAAAGGACCGGAGCCCAACAATGTCTCTGTGAATTACGTCCTTGATGATGTGCCTCATAGCCGTGCAGAACAGTCCAGTCAGGCATGTAGGACTATAGTCCCACTCGTGCATTGTGGTGCCACCTTTGTGGAGTGTGATAAATGTTGCTGTGTGCCATTCAGGGGCCACAATGTCTGATACAAGGCTATTACTGAATATGGTGGCCTAGTGGGGAGACATGTCGTTCAGAGGTTTGTGGACATCACAGCCTGGGACTTTGGAAGGTGACATGGGGCCAGTGTCCTAGGACATATAGAGTGCAGGTTAGTACTGTGTAGGTGTGACTGCAGGGACACTGCAATGTTCCTGCATGGATTGTGGCCCTGTAGTGAGTGAGAGGGTGTAATGTTAGCATTGAATCCATCCGCCAGCATGTTGCCAACATCACCTGGGTCTGCAATATTCCTGAGTGACTGTTGTATGTGAGAGCAGATGTGGGTATTGCCATTGACTACTGACATACCACCATAATACCTTGTGGTACACCCCGGAATGTGTCGCAGTAATGTTTACGTAGCTAGTCTTGGAGTATGTGATGAGGGATCCCGTGGCCCTACCAAGGCTGACCAGTGAGCTACCCCACACATGGGATTGTACCCCACTGTGCAACAGCCTCCACCTGTTGTAGTACATTATGTCCATGGAACTTGACCACCAGAGTGGCGTCTGTTATCTGGTGTGTACCATCATGGCTCTGTGTCGAATAGCATGATCCATGCAGTCGTGTACGTGCTAATGAAGTGCATTGGGATATGATTTAGCATTTGTATGTGCATTGTCCATCTGCACGGGTGTCATGACGTTAACAACCGCTGTCATAAGACGTCTATAGTAGATGTTGTAGTACTCATGTACTGTGTATGCCATGAAGGGTGTGGTGCCGGGATGTGGCTGACAAGGTTGATTAGCATATGTTCAGAATCCACCAATGAGGGGATAACCCCAGGTGTGGAACACCAGTCACATGTTGGTAGTGGTCATGTCAAGGTTAATGTTGGTCTTGGAGGTAGTGTGTATGGGTTGATCCAGCCGAGTGGAGGTTATGACTCATGGATGTGTCGGTACATGAGTGGCTATCCCAGTTAAGTGTGGGGTAGTGTCATTCCCACATCAGTAGTAGCTGTCTGAGCCCTACTGCCCAGTACAGCAACAAATGAGGTCTGGTACCCATGGGGTATGTTGTTGAATCTGTAGCTTGTTACAATGTGTATAGCGGTTCCGGACACAGTTGGTTGCACATGGAGCACCTCTGATGCATTGTGCTAAGTAACTAGCCAGGATGTGTGTACAACATAGGGACATATTGGAACACCTCAGCTGTGGGTGTGCTGGTCCAGGTATGTGCCTGAAAGGTATGGTCTGTGTATAACCTGTCATTGCAGGTGTGATCTGCAGAGCCTAGAAGCAGGTCCCAGTCACTGCAGAGATATTGGAGTGGTGCATTATAAGGTGTGCCTTGCCTGTGTGCGTCATAGAGGAAGATGCAAGCATTGTGTCACATGTCCCCATGTCTTGCTTGCCAGTTCCCGTTCTGCCGGTGACTGTTATTGGAAACTGTGCAAGACAGGCAGTATAGAAACAGCAAGAGCCTTACATGTGATCTGTACTCCCAGGGATGACAGGTGCAGGTCATCTGTGCCAAAGCATTGTGTGGCCAGGACAGTCAAAGTGGACATATACCAGATGCCTGTGGAATGACAGCAGAAGCATAGGCAACTGTTGAAGTGACACAGTCAGTCGTTGTACAGTGGTATTGGGTCTGGATGAATGCATAATGCTCCCCAGGGCTTGGCCCACACCTTCAGGGCTACAAGACTGGTGAGCTATTGCATGTCCCTGCACACGTAGTCTGTGAAGTGGCATCTTAGGGCAGTCACACTAACATGGAGAATGACAGTCACATCATACCTGGTGAGGTGTGGCACAGGTGCATAGGTTATGTTGCAGAACCAGTTACCCGACAGCAAGATGTAAGCGACTATCGCCTTGTGTTGCCTGCTGTGTGTAACTGCAGTGTGACCGCCTACAGAGTCACCTATGACTGGTGTGTTGTGTATGTTATAACACCCTATTGGCTGTATGTGATGGGCACACATGAGTCTGTGGGCTATAAGTTGGTGATGTTGTGTTCAGTGATGGGGGCTGCTTCTAGTGCCTGCACAGAGTATGGAGAGGTACTGCACAAGTTGTCCTCGTATGTCTGGCCTGTGGTGGAGATCATGTGAGACTATGTGATGATTGTGGTGTGTTGCGAATGTTACACATCCCCACATGACTGTCAGGTGCTGTCAGGGTTGGTGACAGCATTACCCTCAGTAGGGCTGCATAAGTGCATCCCCCACAGGCTGTAATGTCTGTAATGTCTGTAATGTAATGTTGGGAGGGGAGCATTGAATGTGTACATGAGACAATTGCTCTATTGCCACATGTATGACATATCCATCATATAGACAGGCAATAGCACTGGTATTTGACAGTTGGACATGCCTGTATGTACAACCATGTCTCACAGGATATGTGAGTTACATGTGTACAACAGCTCTTGTACCATAAGCAAGCTGGAAAGCTTAGGACAGCCAGTGTACCTGCGGGAAATGGTGTGGAATGGGTGCTATATTAATCAGTAGCTCATGACATGCTCACAAGTTCTGAACAAGTGCCTAGCATGACCATACAATACAGATAGGGTGTTGGATAATATCAACCCACAAGTGGTGACAACAGTCATAATGGGTGGCACCGTACTATAACCTTGCTGAGTATGGTGTGCATGTCCATGAACCATTATCATTGTAGATGTTAGCAGTACAGATGTACAAGACAGTACGGATGTTTGATTACAAATACCTTTGTATGTCACAGGAGTGTTCTACCAGTGGCCTGTTGACAGACTCACAACTTCAAAAGGTGCCAAAGTGACATGTGCATATCACACCAGTGCCAGCAACAGTAGAACAGGGTTAATGTGTTGTACTCCACCCTCATTGTAGCCCATACCACACAGACAAATGTTAGGCATCTGTGTATGTAAGGATGTGAATGGCCATGACCTATGAGGAATAGCTGTGTCAGTGTTGTGAACAACATACAGAATGGGCTGTGTGGGTGAGGTGTGTGACATGTGCACATTCTGATGGATGATATCAGCACTGTCACTGCTAGGTGAACATCCCTGTACCCATTAACTACCACCTAGGCTGTGGTCAACATTATGGACACTGTGTAAGGGATGATGCTGTGCAGTACACCTCCCTGACTTGGTGACGTCTCCAGGCCCCTTAGGTAGTCATACGAGGTACCCATGTCATGACAAGGTGCCATTCATGAGCACGGAGATCATTGCACAGGCATATACAGCACTGGGGTGACCAACATTGAATCACATATCACCTTTAAGGGGTAATGGCCATGCGTGGATGGGCGATACCAGCCTTCACAATCCTCACCTCCACTATGCAGCATGCTGTCTATCTTGCATAAAGACATTTGCTACACCATGATGATGGACATGCTACATGTCCATATCCTGATCTGTAAGACATACAGCCACCGTCCTAATACTAGGATCACCACATGCTGGACAGATCCCTGTGCCATACATGTGACATACTCCCGCCAAACCATGCAACCCTGTCCATCAAAGCTGCACATGTCATCCCAGTCATACATGGTGTGATGGCCGCATGGTAGATGTAGTATCAACTGTCTGGATCAGTAATGTGGCACTGATGCACCTTGCGGTGGCATAATAGCAGTCTGTTACAGCTAGGAAACCTTGCCCGTACATGCTATGGTTGATAACCATCCCTGCAAATGACGTCTGACTAGCCAATGTCCCATGTCTATCACATGTGCAACACAGGCGATCCGTGGCAGGATGTTGAACAGCTGTACAGTGCTGTGTAGATGTATATGGCAAAACACATGCATGTACAGGTTTCCATGCGTATGTGTGCATTGCCACTGCTCAAGTCCATTAAGGCTGTGTCTGTGTTGATATGTGACATGTACACAGCATCAAGGTCAACAGCATTACCGTGGACACATCCAGGCATGTGCAGATAGGTAAGAACACCAGTGCAGGCAAATAGACATGCCCACATCAAGTCAGCATTCACATGGAGTTTGAACACTGTAATGAGGTGACACACATATATGGTGATGATATCCAATGCATAACGGGTGTTACATGTGTGTGACACAAACACGTCAGTCGTGTCAGTGTCATGATGATTTGCAAAGATAACTGTGCAGATGTACTAGATGTCATAGAAATGTATGTGCAGCAGTATCTCTGTACATCTCTGAAATTGTGACCTGTCACCATCATTATGTCTTACAGATAATGCCTCGTACACGCCTTCCAGCGTACAGCTGCCAGGAGGATGATGTCCTCATCCCGTACCTCCATGAGAACTACAAGGTGTTGTTCAGCCATGTGCCACATCATGCCCAGCAGCGGGACGACATGTGGCAGGATCTTCGCAGGAGGGTGAACGATGTGGGTGGCCATAACTGCACCTACCAGCAGGTGCGCAGACACTGCACGGACTTGATATGACATGCTAAACAGCATGCCACTGCGATCACCAGGTAATAAGGTGGAAAAGGTGGTGGGCCACCAACCCAGCCCCCACTCACACACACCGAGGAGCTACTGGCCAGTCTGGGGACACCCTCAGAACAGCATCCACAAACACTAGCTGCCATCGTGGAAGCGGGTGTCTCCCAACCAATGACCTGGAGTTGTCTGGTAAGTCAGTACTGCACATATGGCTATTATATCCCATTTAGTTGCATCTGTCACTGTACATTATGTAAAGTAACATCATATGCAAGGTATGTGGACACACATGCTGCATACTACAGTATGCTACCCTGTGTATGCACACATGTGCATACTATATGCTATTATACAGGCGAATGTGTTAACATTCACAGTGCACCCTGTGGCTGTCATACAGTCATGGATAATGTTCATACTGCTGTGTCACTCCTATACAGGTACCTCTGGCGTGCCGCACAGACATGAGTCCGTTGCAGGTGAGACTGTCGTCAGTATCAAGCATGTTAAAGCATAGATCTATTTGCCATGTGGCCAGTTAACACTTGCACACTTGATGTTTGTTCCAGTCACGATATACAGGTCACATCACCCATCATTCACATAGGCCACCCATGTGCATTATATACAAATTAAATGATACACCGACTTGAAACCACAGTAGTTGTCATTGCTACATGTGTGATCAGCTGTGCATACAACAGTGGAGGTGTTCTACAATGGAGGCATATGTAGTATACATTGGAACAACATGTGTGGTACGCAAACAGTACCACACAGTGAGCTGTGATATGGGCAGCCCACAGGTGTCACCATTGTGTTATATGCCCCTGCATTGGGTGCACACATTGTGATGCGCCATCTGACATGTCCCAGCCACGTAGTGTTCTGGCTGCAATATTGTCACACTATCCCATGACCCATACCCCACATACCAAACATACAACCTATATAGCATATATAGCTATATATATATATATATATATATATATATATATATATATATATATATATAGAGAGAGAGAGAGAGCTATATAGCATAGCCCTGTGGATGGTGACATATCTGACATCTATGGGTGTATGTCATATGGGACAACACAGACATGTGAGATAGATGGCCATCACACACACTTGGCTAACACATGTGCACACATGGCCATGGGGGATGTCCAGAGACACGTAGCCACACAGTAGATGTGATGCGTATACACCCTGTAGCACATTGTCCACACATGGTCCAATTATAGCCTTAGTTGACTGATTATACAGTTGATGTGGTACACTGGACATAAAAGCCTGTGCACAGCTAGTGGAGGTGTCACTGAAGTCTACCATATAAGATCTGTTGAACATCACGACTGTGTCATAGCATGACAGTAGTCACCTGTACAGCTTCCACAGACATTGACACCACATCAGGCCACAGATACTGTGCATTTCCCTTGCTGCTGTAGGACATCACCGTTAGCTGTGCACTCCGTGTGTGTGGTACATCAATGTCATGTGGGAAATGGTGAATTGACATGTCCACTATGTGTGGACATGGTTGCCAGGCAGCTAAGACCCTGTAGTTGTTGTGCAGGGGTGTCATCTGTAGGTCCTCCAGTGACCTGTCACTTGACACAGCATGGTTTGGTGTGTATACACCTCAGCATCGTGGGTCATAATCCACAGTTATGTCATGGGTATGCATGCAGTTATGGCTATGCAATGTGTACATATTATGCATTGTACAGCAATATAGTTGCCTCATGATGCCATGCAATGGCACAGTGTCTGTACTTTACACTGTATAGCAATGCAGATGGCTCACACTACCCTTCCATGCTCATGCACATTTGCTAAACATGCATTCTATCTGTAGGACATGCAGACAACACCACAATGTGATGCCCATTACGATGCTGTACATGTGTCAGGACACCATTGTGTCAGACATGTATGCATGTTAATGCACACATCAGCAGATTACATGTCAAGGTCACGTCAGCCATGTGTACTGTTATCCTGTTCTGGTCCACATGGTGTATCACAGGGATGCATGTATACTACCATGATTGTGTGAACTGCATGGTTACTGATATGACACCTGCTTGCTGTAGTGTGCACCCCAGGGAGGTATGCTTACTAACATTATTAATGTCTGAGCTGCATGCCCTCTGCTGTATCACAGGCATGCTCTATGCCATCTGTCAAATCACATGCATGGTGTGTCTGTGTGTGTGTGTGTCTGTGTGTGTGTGTCTGTGTGTGTGTGTGTGTGTGTGTGTGTGTGTGTGTGTGTGTGTGTGTGTGTGTGTCTGTGTGTGTGTGTGTGTGTGTGTGTGTGTGTGTGTGTGTGTGTGTGTGTGTGTGTGTGTGTGTGTGTGTGTGTCTGTGTGTGTCTGTTTGTGTGTGTGTCTGTGTGTGTGTCTATTGTAATTTAGAGTCTTTCTTTGCATTCACAGGTGATGTAGGTGCGTTACCCTCCTGCGGTCCATCTGATGTTAGTGTCCCCACAGATACTAGCAGTGATGAACATATGCATGAGGTACAGGCAGGGTTGTCAGGGGCTGAATCTGTGCCAATGGTTGCCATCCCAGCTATGTCCCCCTCTTCCCCGCACACAGTTCTGCTGCCAACACATACCGCATCACCAGTGGCCATAGAGGAAGGACAGTCAGCGTCTGTTAGCGTGGAACAGGAATGTGTGGTGGCTACAAAAGGTGTGTCTACACACCATGGTGTCAGTGTAATGACTGCAGATGTGCCACATAGGCATGTGGCCGGTGCTGCTCGTAGGAGGACCTCTGGCAGACATGCACCTGCAGGACAGAGCGCAGCAGCTGGTATCACTAGATGCATGTTCCAGACTGTAAAGGCAGCACAGGCGCATGCTGAACGGCAGAACAGAGAAGGGAAGAGGCTGCAGAGGGCTGCTATCTGTACCCTAAATGACAACATCCAGGCATTGGCAAATGCTCAACAGCAGATTGCTGATGTTCTGGACAGGCGATTGGGTGAGATGGTCAGAATCCTTGACCGTGGCATGGCAATCCGCGAGCGTGAGCTGTCTGTGGTGAAACACCTGGTAGGAGTGAGGCATAGGCCATGTGGACATAGGCCAGCTACACCACCTAGTGCAGGTCAACGTGAGCGTGCCTCCTCACATGCCCGCTCACATAGTGCCGGTAGCAGTAGCAGTGCAGCTGGTGCTGTGCTGTCCACACCAGGACACAGCAGGCCACGTGGACGTGGCCCTGGATGTTCCCAGCAGGGACACAGTTCCAGTGGACATGTGTCATTGGACATTAGCCAATCTGTACCTCCGCCTGGTAGTGCCCATGCAACCCCTGGCAGGCACAGGTCACGTGGCCATGGCCGAACACAGTGAGCTGTACAACCTGGTCTGTACAATCTGGAGCTGTCAGTAATACCCCATGTAGGCCTCACAAAAGGCAGAACTATGTGCACACATACATGCACACAGCAAAGACATCTGTAGGGCACCACAACACCCACATGCATACTGAACAGACATGTCCAATCATATCACTGGCCCTTACCCACACACATGATGTCATCCATTGGTGCAGCCTATGCCCCTGGCAAACATTATCACCCTGTGCATATGATGAAGCCTGTGCCGCATCCCTGTCATCCACACCATCAGTGCAGGTACATGCTCAAATGGTCTGATGCACAGGGTGAACAGAATAGTGAGAAGTGTATATTACATTAGTTGTGTAAGAATAGTGAGAGAAGTGTATTTTACATTAGTTGTGTGAGAATAGTGAGAGACGTGTATATTACATTAGTTGTGTACTGTTGACATGCACCAGACATACCATGTAGTACAGGTTTAGCATGCATTGTTATATGTTCACAGTATGTGTCTCGGTAACAACAGTAACAGCATGTTGGTAATGATGCCCTGGTTCCCTCCTTATGGTCTACTTGCATGTGCCTACAGGTGGCACTGTTTTCAGTCTCCCATGTGTAACTCACTCACAGGCACATATGGCAATATCAGCATGCTATATGTACCCTCAGCCTGACAGTTGGAAAGTCTAACATACCACAGATGTCCACACATATACTGATCCAGAAGCATGTGGGCAATTTAATAGCCTACAGTGGCTAGAGACATAACATCCATACCAGGTCACATCACAGGTATATTGACATGGTGCAGGGGTTGTACACAGCAGTCTGGCCAATGATAATGTTAGAGGCCACTTGATAGCGTGAGGCTTCACTGTGTAGCAGTAATACCCTGTCACATTACAGGAACATGCTCACACTCACGGGGTCAACAACACTATAACGCACACCCCATAGTGTTGAGGTGAGGACCCTTGCCTATGTGGTCATCACCATCACAGTACTGTACACCCACACCACGCGACACAGAGAAAGAACATGTACAGGTAGCCAGTGCAGCTGAGACCGATGACATCAACAGGGTAGTGGACTGCATCACCATGAGGGGTTAGGGATCCTGTGTGTTCTGTATGGTAGCATACACCCTCACTCCATGCACCAGACAGCCTTACATACTTACATACATACACACACTGTGGACACCACAAATGTCATACACATATGGATAGCTGATGTGTGTGATAAACACACCACACCTGCCTACGTCATGCTTTCCACACTGCAGTATGTACAGATCTCTACAACAGTGTACAGGGGTGTGTAACAATTGGGATTTATTCCCCACCATATGTGGCATATATGGTCACACAAGCAAACACACATGGCAGTACTGTGAATGATACACCTGCTATATGATGATACATCTGACAGACATGCAGCAGTATTGGCCGCATTATGTGTACCAATGCTACCTTCGGCAATTGTGCTGCTATATGCACACGGGAGGATGTAAGTGTTACAGGTGTCAAGTGATGTACTGTCGGTAACACCTGACCGCTGTGTAGGTTTTATGTCTCCACCATCATGTAACGGTAACATAGCGTACTGTTTGCACATGTAATGGTAGGATGGCGTGTGACACGCCTGTGAGCCATCCCCGGCAAACATCCATCTACACAGGTGGATCACCACTTTATGTACACACATCCATCCATACCTGCTGTACATCCTACCATACTGTTAGTATGTCACCATATACAGGTGTCAATGATGGGGCTGCATTGCAACTGCATGTTGTAGTTAGGCACAGATGAGTTACTTACATCAGCTACTGCACATGCATGGTAGCTGCATGCACACTACAGATTGTACATGTGTGTTGGTCCTACATGCCTGTCATGTAGCCATGTTTGTATGCATTGCAATTGGTGGACATGTGTGTTGACATACATAACACATGGACTGTTGTATGATATGATGGGTGTCATGGGTGACTAGTACAGAGGGAATGTGTTCTCGGTCAACAATGCTGTAGTATGATAAGGTAGTTAGGTGCATGTTCGACTCCCAGCCATGCCAACTGTGTGTGTGTGTGTGTGTGTGTTTCCAGCTGCCTGGGGACACAGTAATGCTTTTAGATGCCTCACACCACATACATTCCCTATCAGCATCTTTGCCTTCGCAGATGATGTCACCCACCTAGAAGTATGCCTCTGGGAGTGCTGTGTTCAGTAATCTCGGTAGCGAGTTCTGTAAATGCGTAAGGCTGTCGTGTGATAAGGTAGTTAGGTGCATGTTTGACTCCCAGCTCTGCCAAGTGTGTGTGTTTCCAGCTGCCTGGGGACACAGTAATGCTTTTAGATGCCTCACACCACATACATTCCCTATTGGCATCTTTTCCTTTGCAGATGATGTCACCCACCTAGAAGTATGCCTCTGGGAGTGCTGTGTTCAGTAATTTTGGTAGTGCATTCTGTAAATGCGTAATGTTGTAGTGTGATAAGGTAGTTAGGTGCATATTTGACTCCCAGCCCTGCCAAGTGTGTGTGTGTTTCCAGCTGCTTGGGGTCACAGTAATGCTTTTAGATGCCTCACACCACATACATTCCCTATCGGCGTCTTTGCCTTTGTGGATGATGTCACCCACCTAAAAGTATGCCTCTGGGAGTGCTGTGTTCAGTAATCTTGGTAGCGCATTCTGTAAATGCGTAATGTTGTAGTGTGATAAGGTAGTTAGGTGTATGTTCGACTCCCAGCCCTGCCAAGTGTGTGTGTGTGTTTCCAGCTGCCTGGGGACACAGTATTGCTTTTAGATGCCTCACACCACATACATTCCCTATCGGCATCTTTGCCTTTGCAGATGATGTCACCCACCTAGAAGTATGCTTCTGGGAGTGCTGTGTTCTGTAATCTCGGTAGCGTGTTCTGTAAATGCATAATGCTGTAGTGTGAGAAGGTAGTTAGGTCTGTGTTCCAATCCCAACCCTGCAAAGTGTGTGTGGGTGTTTCCCGCTGCATGACAACAGTACATTGCTTTTACACACTCTCCATAGAATCTGTATGGCGTCTTTGCCTTTGATGCTGATGTCAGCAAGCTAGACGTATGCCTGTGTGACTGCTGTGATCTAGTAATCATGGTAGCATGTTCTGTACATGCGTAATGCTGTAGTGTGAGAAGGTAGTTAGGTCTGTGTTCTAATCCCAACTCTGCCAAGTGTGTGTGTGTGTGTGTGTATATATATATATATATATATATATATATATATATATATATATATATACGTGTGTGTGTGTAATATGTACATGGATATTAGCACTATTGAATGTGCTGCATTATCTGTACGTGATCACCTTGGATGTATCTAAATCTGCTATGGCTCTGTGATAGTGCACATAATGTGTGCTGTAGTGATCCCGGATTATAGTTGTGTAGTGACCAGTTATTTTGTTGCTGGGTATTACAAGGGACATTGAAAACAATGATAGTACAGCACCTTTAAACGGTTGTGTGCACATCTCAGCAACAGTCAGCAGTGGTTATTACTTTGGAGGATGAGTATAGCTCATATAACTATGTATTAAATGACAATACTATGCAAATCAGGTTAACATTACTGACTCCCATTTATCCACAGGTTGTGATACAGATCCCAAGAATGTATGTGTATAGATTGCCAGGTGCAGGACTGGAATATTGTTGAATGCATGGATGGGTGTCCATGGCCAGAAATGGCGATCTGTACAGCCTGGCAGGTACAGTCTGTGACTGTCCCACAACCTCCTGTATATGGCTGACACATGCTTAAACTGTGTACATGCAGACACACACATAAAACAAACAGCTAGGGATAACACACACACACACACACACACACACACACACACACACACACACACACACACACATTGCATCAACATTGGGCCATGCAAAAACTGTTGTCCCTCACACACACACACAAATACATACATGTTGATTGGATGGCTCAATGACAGGCTCTGGAAAAGAAACAACATACCCTGTGCATATGATGACACCTGTGTCACCTCTTGTAATGTGTAACATTGATGCAGGAACAGACTAACATGGTGCTGATGCACAGGGTGACTTCATAGCACTGTAATAATGTTAAAATGTTGTTAACACAAAGTGTGATTTCCTTCTAGGTGTATGTAAGCAGGCATGATGCATTACAGCTATGATCATCAATGTAGTATAGTGTACAGCACTGTTAATTCTGAAGTTTTATTATCCATCCATGTGCCATTTGACTGACGTGTGTAGTATTGGCAGCATGTGTTTCAGAGTGTGCAGTACGTGTGTGATGTGTGTAGTACAGATTTTCATGTATTTATTTGTGAACATGGTGAAGGTGCACTGTCTGCATGTACATGTATAGTGGACACATTGGAATGCTGACGTGCCCTGTATTACACATTGTTAACACTTCATAGTTTCTATTGGTAGCCAGTATGCATTAGAATACACATATTGTTGTACTTGTCTACACATGTGTGATTGATATGGTTTTACACGGTGCTGTGGGTGATACTATTACTATCTGTGATTGTTTTGCATTATGGTAGTAGACACGACCTCAACAGTCTGAATAACCAATTGTTATATGATATCTTCACAACTGACCCACACATGTAGGACACACAGTAGCATGTGGATCCTTCATGTACTGTACTATACCAGTAAGCACTGGTATTGACCGCCACACATTGCTGGGACCATTACTGTTTGACATATAGCCATGTTAGTTACAAGCAAAGACAATAGGGATATTCCTGCCAACATCCGGAAATTCATACTGTGGCCTACAATGCATTCTGCACATGACACAGTTATTCTACACAAGGGTATCATACAGACAGATACGTGTTATCCAACCCATGCGGTAAACCTATAAGGCTAAAAAGAGTTAGTTATCCACATTTACTACACATACTATACCAACAGTAACACATAGGTATTAGACCCCAATATGTATAATGGGTAACAATGTGTACATATAGACAAGTGCTTTGTCATTTGTCATTTGATATTTGCATTTACAATGGTATTTTGAAGTACATCACTGTATCACATAAGCAATGAGAGGTCTGCATGCATATCCTCCAAGGTGGTTGTACAAATATGATGAATGTCCATTATTGACAGACTTTGCTGTGTTTGAACTGTTCTGCAGTAAAACACATACATGAACAGTCACTCACACTATCTATATAAACTGTCATGTGTGTGTGTGTGTGTGTGTGACACAGATGGCCTAGGCCACAGACAATTCTGGTACATGTAGTTGACAAGTGCTTTAATGCTCCACCAGATGTGTCCAGGCACCAGAACTGTGACTTGAGCAACACAAACGCATGCTAGATTACATTTTCTGTTTGTGCGTGTGCCTCATTATGGCATTCCTGTTCATGTGTGTGTGCATTTCTGATGTGTGTCATCAGCCACAGTTGAACTGCACATCCAGCATCCCCCACTAGGTGACCATGAGGGTTGTCCCCATTGCCAAATGTTTTGTACAGCTGCATCAGATGCTACATATAGGAAGCATTGCAGCTTCCAGGGCAGCCAGCACACACATTCAGTATTATGGGCTGGCCATCACACACAAACCACCACTTCATGGAGGGGAAGACCTTGTGGTTGATGTAGGCCCTACCACACTCACTGGCTGGTGCTTTGATGCATATGTGCGTGCAGTGTATTGCACCCAGTACTCAGGGTATTCCACTATTGTGTGGAAGATACATATTGCTGCACAATATCTCACAGGAATTGGGGATATGTACATGATCACTGACATGTGCTGACATGGCATTCATGAAATGGTGCAGTACCCTGGATGCTGATGTTTGTGAAATCCACATCATATCACCAGTTGATCTCTGGAAGGTACCTGTTGCTAGTATCCTTAGAGCAACACATACCTTGGTTTCCACTGGGATAGATTTCCCTCTGTTGGTTCTGTGTGTGAGACATGGCCTGCACAGCTCCACAATCTTCTGCAGGAGGTCTCTGTCCACTCTATAGCGCTCTACTATCTCCAGCTCATGGAGCCCCTGGTAGGTTACCCTATGCCTGCACACTCTTCTCCGTCTACTCACTGTGTGTTGCTGAGCAGCATTCACATTGGCACAACCCTCCGCATGTTGCATATGTTGATGTATAATAACAATGGCAGCCCCTAACATTATGTTGTCTCAGTTAAGCTTTTTCAGTTTTCACTTCTCTTAGTATGCTACAGTGTTGCAGTGTGTCTGAGGAAAACATGGTGGAATGCTGTTTGTAGAGTTGTAAGTGCTGTGCTGTGCTGACCTACTGTACTGGCTGTGTAATATGCTCATTCTGATTGTTTTCATATGCTAGCTGTGGTGTGTAGTGGTGTAATAAAATGATATATCTTGTATCAGAAACAGATACATGTTATAGGAAACAGTATTATCGACTATACTACTACAAGAAAGAGCTGAAGGTATGAAAAGCGCTGAAGTAGTCAGTTTAGTAGTGACCGCAGGTATGTGTTGACTTGTCAAATGTCACAGCTGTATATATAGTTCCTATAGGGCTGTCACCTCTACAAATGATGAAAGTGGGAGCTGCTCTGTAGAAATGTCAGACATAGCAGTTCAAAACATACCTACAGCCATGCATACTCCACAAATAGACATATTAGCACACAGCAAAGCTTAGGCCAGGATTCATGAAGCTTTGGCCGGCGTGTACGAGTAGAGTAAGAGTAGAGCAAGGCAAGATGTCTGCCGAGATATTCAGCAATATCCTGTAGGGGCGTGTAAGACAGCCCCTAAAACAAACGTTGCACGGACAATGTTAGGATATGCAAATTACCCCATTTGTAGGTGAAAGCTATGCAAATGATGTAAAATTTGCGATACATGAAACAGTAAGCTGTCAGTGCAAGAGTAGAGTTATGTGCAGAAATGTACTCGGATGTTAACCGAGTAACATTCTGCAAGTAGCTAAACGGAGCAATGTCAGCTGCAAATAAAGGATGAATTTAGTTGAAGAAGCATTCCAGTGGCCAAATATAAGGCCAGTGGCATGTTTCTCCATTGGAAATTAATAAAACTCTAGTTATCCTCCCCAGATCTCCGGTGTTTAAGCATAGCACAGTGGCACGAATACGTGCTGCGCTTACAAAACAAGAAAAATATGTAAAATATACATACAAATTGTAATGTTAGTTAAAAGTTAGTTCACCATGCAGGTGAATGGCAAGCTGAAGACAACATGGCTACTGAGCAGTGGTTGCTATGTGTGGAAGCGCACTTTCAGAGATGTAACCAAGCATTAGTAGGCAATCCTATGCAACTGAGGCTGATTATAGTGAATCACAATTTGTCATGCCATATGGGCCAAGCCTCTACAGTGTAAGAGTAGGTTAAGGGGACTATCGGTGTAGAAGATAGGTGACATCATGAGTGTGTATGTATAAAACACTGTAATCTTATTGGAGCAGTGTGTCACATGTTTGCTGTCAGTTACTCATCAGTGGAAGAGGCGTGTTATGATTTATCCTAGGTAAAGTCAGGAAACTGATGGTGTATGCCATGGACATCAGTGAAGTTTCTTGCAAACCTGCTTACAGTGTGTTTGCACCTGTGTGCGCCTTTAAGGCAGAGTAAGCATGTGTGCATGCATGTCTGCCCGTGTGCGTGCGTTGAAGAATGAGTAAGCTAGTGTAAGATTGTTGAAGCCCGTGTAATGTCGTATAAGCCAGTGTAAGTGTTTGGTACGCATGTATAAGCCTGTGTGCGCGGGTGGAAGCGGATGTGCACTTTGCTGTGCTCC
This sequence comes from Protopterus annectens, assembly GCF_019279795.1. Classification (NCBI taxonomy): domain Eukaryota; kingdom Metazoa; phylum Chordata; order Ceratodontiformes; family Protopteridae; genus Protopterus; species Protopterus annectens. The sequence goes on from NC_056746.1 coordinate 1,493,899,782, forward strand.
TATGCGCGGCGCTGCTCACTGTGGAAACAGACAGTGAAAAGGAAGGTAAACAAATAGCAGTAAGTTAACCAAGGAGAATCACAGGCCAGATGCCATTACATTCCTTTTGTAGGACACACCCTCCCAGAGTGCTGTGTTCCTCACTAAATCCAACAGGTGCTAATCAACACATATTCTGCTATCATCTACCTTATGTGTTCACCGGTATTTGCGCTTTCCGTCAGTGGCAGAACTCACATGCGAGTGTGGGAGACTGAACACTGTATCGGGGACACTGCATAACACCCTGAGGGACACATTTATTTTGTTTCTATTAACCTTCCACATTGACTATCACAGGGCATAAGTATTCATCACATTTATCGAGGTACATGCTTTTGACGTATACATGTTTTGTCATTTGTCATCATGTCTTTCTTCACACCTGTCCACCTAATCTCACTAGTTCCCAAACTTAGACTTATAATTTTGTTCCTTTTTTCATAATATTGTGCCTTTCTGGTAATTTAGTGGCAAGTCATTAGGGACTGTGAAGTTAGACAATAATGACAGTCATTAGTAGTTTATAATTAATAACCCTCAAAACATTCATACTAATGAATGATCCATTATTCTATCAATGTTCTAACTTTGTAAGTGGAATATTTAAAATATTCCAGATTTGTACTTATTTTAAAATGCCTTTGTCCAGATGTCTTATTCTGAAAGTTTGAGAGGTATGGTTACCATCTTAGTTGTACGCATGTACGTCCATGATAATCACTTACAAGACACTGATATAAGTCTCTACGTCTTCCCCCAATGGTTTACACAATATCCAGTAGATGGGTTCTTCATTTTTGGAAGATATAGGCGTGTGCTATACCCACATAGGAATATTAATCACTCCCATGGGGTGGACCTAATAAATCTGTGCCAACCAACACCTAGGCACCTAGGCCCATTATTGCATACCCATGATTCCCATACCTGACACCCCTCCACAGTAGTCATAAGACATATTTAATGTGAGCGATAATAAAGTATGAAGACACTTCTAAGCACTATCCACTCTCCACGTATCGGGACATATGTCATACATTCTGTCAACCCATGTGTTATTACACTTGCACAAGCTATTGTTGCATGTACAGCTATATTGTAGTTGCGGATGACACTTCTTTGCAGCAATCATTACAGGATGGTGCCTGTATAGATTCACAATTTTTGGCATCCTGCAAAGGACACCTATATCCATGTTTAAAGAGTAGAACTTGCAGATCTGGGACACTGGTACTTTCCAGGCAATGGTTTGGAAAGCAGCAGTGTATTTACCTTTATTGCATGTCTGCATGTCTATCCATAATAGCTATGATGTAACCTATTTATGTACATGTGTTATATCTACAAGGACATATGTTTATATGTTTGTTATGTATATATCAATTAATGTTGTATGTGTTTGTATATATAAATATATATATATATATATATATATATATATGTATATGTCTGTACATTCTTTATTTCATATATTTATTTAGTTTAAGTCTGTGGATATATATCTATACACAAATGTATATATCCATATATAGAAATAACGTGTAGGAAACAGCATTCATTTGCTATGCTGTGAGCGGATTACACACGCGCAGGCGCACTTGCATATCCTTATTGTGGGTTACATACGTTTACTAAGTCTTTGTGCTTATGTGGGCTTTATTACTTGTAACAGTACCAGTAAAATATCTGTAATCTGGTTAACGGACATATGCGAAACACACGTTCACCTTGACATATTTAAATGTCTGTACAGCACAGACGCATTCATTACACTTTAACATTATATGTGCTGTAGTCGTAGTTGAACCGGAACTGCATTCACATTGGCTGGATGCTGTAACCACTATACTATTGGTGTTCTGACTCATTTATATGCATACCCATAGTACATAGCTACATTAACATATGCCTCACCGCTTCACTTACAACACAGGCATCCATTCTCCTGCTGGGAAAAACGCGGTACTACATATTACACATTCCCTATTCCCTACTGCTCTGGACCCAAGCTGCATATTTAATCACTCCTGGGATATTCAGAACTCCAAGGCTTATAGTCCTGGCACATACAAGTCTTTGATTGTCAGGGTGTTCATGTGGTGATCTGGGTTTAGGCTTGTCCGCCTGGTGAACAGAACTGCCCTGACCATGCTCAAATGTCAGACAAAGCACATGGACAGAGCTTGTCCATTTTATACATTTTACCTGTGTTTACAGACGCAGGTGTTTGGGCACCTGTCAGCGGCTTATTATGTTGGCAATACATAATATGGGTGGTGGTGGTTACAATACATAATCCACAGTGAGTGGTGTTCCCATTCACATTTGACTATTTCATGTATTCATTCATACGAGGATTATTATTTTGGACATGAATTAACTACAGGTATGCAGTAGTACAGTAAACAAATGTGAAGGTTTGTTACTGTAAATATGTACTGACCTCTGTAATACTCGGGGACTACCCTACATCCTTCACAACATTTCATGCTAATGTACATACTATTATTCTGTGAACTTTCAAAGTTTGTGAGACCAGTATTTACATCTGTCCCTATTTGTCCACCCATCATTTTAGGCTTTGTCCAGACTTTGTTGCTGTAATAGGTTGAGAGGTGTGGTGTCGGTATGTGATTGAGTAGAATATATTCTGTTGATAATTCATGTGGGAAGACCTGCATGGTGGACAGGTGTTCCGTCCTGCGTAGTATGTTATGCATGTCCATCTAGAAACTGAACAGTACCGTGACTACACATACAACTTTTGTCCAGATGTGTACAGTACTAGACATCGTGGCGTGTAAACAACTCTGATGTTTAAACAGGTTACTTATCCCACCCGGGATGTACACAAAGTTTGCCAAAACATGAACGCGCAGGTATGTGGATTTACGAAACTGTGATGGGATGTTTACAAACATGGGATACATAGTTTGCAATCCTGACACTGCCTAGGGTGATACTTCCTACTACATATGGGTAATACTCGCTATGTGTAGGTGTATGGCTGCGCAAGGCTGGTAGCTGGATTTGGTGGACATTCGGACATGGGTGCGGGTTGTGTGCTATACAGGGGATGTTGTGTATTGCATTATGCATGCATGGGTTCTGCATTTGGATGTCCCGGTTCAGCATATATCATCCTATGTGTATGTGCCGGTTAGTTCCTGTTCATGTGTATAGCACTTTTTAATATTCATATGTTTGTGTGATTTTAGTATACAATATGGACTGTCAGGTTTCTTTACAATTGTTATATGGCCACAACTGCCCAGCTGTGTACTATCACTACCAATGTGGGACTGCTGGTGACTATGCCCATGGGGCTGGAAGTGTGTATTGGCGGCTCGCTGACATGATGCACTTCACTTCCACTGGGTATAACTACTTACAGTGCAGTACATTACGGACACACGATTTTAAATATCATTGGTTCCAAGGATGGAAACTCCATATTGTGTTGCGTGCATTTCTGATTGATTCTCAATTTTGTGTGGCCAGGAACTGTCTTGCATGCTTTGCATACGTTTCATTATCCACGGACACTGATAGGTGCGATTACTATTGCAGGCAGACTATAATATTCAGCAGTTTAGGTTGCTCATCGACAGCCGACATTGACAAGCCTCTGGGCGCAACTTAGAAATGCCCCATGCACTCGCGCACGTTTTCTATGCACGTGGATGTGGTGGCAATGCACCTTCATTAATATGCATATGGCACTACTACACCATATATACACCGCACGGCCGGCACAGGCCTTATGCCGGCCTTGCGCTGAGCTTCATGAATCCTGGAGATAGTCTAAATAACCCAAGATGGATTTAACTTTATTATCTTTAAATACCAATGGCTAAAACAATCCTAGCAAGAGATCAAATCTACTGGAATATTTAAAACTGAATAAAGCACACATTGTCTTCCTTCAAGAAACTCATTTCAAAACAAATGACAATTACAAATGGAATTCTAAGGAATATATGATATTGGCACAATCCACTTATAAGACAAAGACAAAGGGGGTAACAATTTCATGGAAAACAAATGTGATTAACCCAGAAATCATTTTATAAGTTTAAAGATAAAGAAGGCCTTATGGCATTAGTAATAGTTAAATATAATAACAGAATATGGACCCTAGCCATTCTATACTGGTTCCCAGGCATTAGATCAGGAACTGTTAAAAACACTTGGATTTCATTTCCAATAATTATAAAGGCAACTTAATATTAGGAGGAGATTTTAACTGTTTATCATTTCTGAAACTACAAATAAAAGACCACTGCATGCATCTGCTGTATCAAAAGCTTTAAACAAGTGCATAGAATCATTTCATCTTGTAGATACTTTCAAATTTAAAGAAAATAAATCTTTGTTGTTTTCCCATCAAGATCATAGATTTGGTACCCAAACTAGAATAGATAAAATATTTGCTGCCCATGACTTACACTCTAAAATCATTAATTTTCAATCACTCCCTGCCCCTTTTCAGACCACAATTCATTGATACTAACACTTCAAAATGGGTACAAACCATTAATCTTTAACTCCAGAATTCCAGCATATATAACTAAAATTAAAAAGTTCAAACCCTGGTTAGAATCTGAATTACAGTTCTTCTTAGATATTAATTACACCACAGAGATTAATAAAATAATGATATGAGACTCATTAAAAGCTTACATATATGGTAAAACCCTAACTTGGTATAAAAAAAAATCAGAGAATGGGATTCTGAATTATTAGATCTACAATCCAAATTTTTGTCAGTAAAAGCTGAAAAAAATCAAAATCATTTGCAAATGAAAAAGAAAGTAGAAGTATTACACAATAAATACAATGAAATTCTAGCACATAAAACTCATTTAGCTTTAGAAAAACTAAAAATTAATACCTTGGCCACTTCTCCCAAATATCTACATAATTTATCCACAAGAATCAAAATACAATAAAAGTTAATAACATTAAAAGTATCTTCCATGAAAAGAAAGGGAAAATGTCTTGGATATAGATGACATTCTTAATGCCTATAAAAAATCGCTATATGGAACATTTCCAAAAAGAAAATATACATATCGATTAATTCATTAAATCTAGATGAAAAAATATTCGAATTATAAAAAATACCAGAAAAATTAAAACTATATCTGCAAGCATCCATATCCTACAAAGAAATTACAGCTACAATAAAAGAGGGTAAAAATAATAAAGCTCCATGTATAGATGGCATAATTATGGAAATATATAAACTTTTTCCTTCAAAGATACTATCGCTCTTCAATAAACCTCCATTAAAAATTCAGTCACAAGTTTTAATACCACCTTCTTGGAGATATTCCTTAATCACACCAACCCTAAAGGAAAACAAATCCCCAAACCTCTGTACCTCAAATAGACCTATATCATTATTATATAATGACTATAAAATATTTATGACAATATTAACTAACAAAATGAAAATACCACTATCCAAAAGAATAAATAATGATCAAACTGGATTTATATATCATAGACACACACATGACAATATTAAAAGGATAATTTCTCTTATAGATTATATTAAGAAAATAAAGAAACACTCATAATCGGCTTAGATATAGAGAAAGCCTTTGATTTCCTGGGACAATTTATTCAAAATTCTGGTGGTATTTGAATTTTCTCCTTCCTTGGTTCACCTACTAAAGAATATATATATACAAATAATTTAGTGTATGTTAAGCTAAGTCCTTTCACCTCTAAATCTATACATATAACAAATGGTACTAAATAAGGATGTCCCATGTCACCGATTCAATTTGCTTTGGCTATTAAAATATTGGCAGATTCAATACATAACAATACAAAAATCAAAGGAGTAGATGTTTATGAAACAATACAATTCTAAAGTAATGCTCTTTGCTGATGACATATTATTAACATTATCCAATGCAAAAAAGAGATTAGAAGAATTAGATGTTTTAACTGACACATTTTACAGGACATCAGGACTCCATTTCAATAAATCAAAATCAAAATTTTTATTTTTAAATTAAAAAAAATGCAGATGAAGGGGAATCACATTATAGGGAAACATGAATCTACCTTAAAATATATAGGAATTGAGTTATGCAAGGATAATAATGAATTAGTCTAAAAAAACTACAATAATATCATCAATACACTTAAAATCTCTGTGGAATAAAATAATATTAACATTTGAAGATAGACTACAGTTAATAAAAATGGCTTTACAATCCAAGATTCTATATATAGCTTTGGCAATATAGCTGTTACCAGAAAGGAATATATTCAAAGAAATAAACTCATGCCTAATAAAATTTTTATAGTTTCCCAAAAGAAACAGAATAGCTTTAATACATCATATCAGACCATGGAAACAGGGAGGATTAAACTTTCCTGCTATAGAAACTTATATAAAAGCATCAGTATCTAAAACAATCTCAGATTGGATAAGTGGAAATTATTCTGCAAATTGGAAATAATTACTAACTGTAATATCAATAAATGAATTTGATTTACAAAAAAAAAAAAAAATCAAATAACAGATACAAACAATTTGCCATGGCACATATTATGTATTAGTATGCAATATAACATAACTAAGTCTACTAAAACTCTTATGATTAATTATTAATCCAAAAACTCCAAGGAAAGGGTGCCACAGAATCAAGAACCAGTAAAACCACAACAGGTACCCAAAGAGGCAGGAGGTAATAATAAAACACAAGCCTGTAGGTGTAAGCAGCAGCAGGTTTAATCACATAAATGCCACACAATACAAAGCATTTTCGTCCACCAGACTTTTTCAGATGTAAGATGAATGAATGAAGGCTGAGCCTGCTTATATACCCCTCTCGATTTAATTAATAGTTAAAATAATTGTTTAATTGACACCAATTAAATCCTATAACTAAAATGTTCGTGACAACCTACCAACTTGCTACAAATACAGATGAAAATAGATAAAAACATGCAAATTTTTTAAAAAGAACTTTAAAATAAATATATAAATATTAAGACCATCACAATGTATTGGACAGATAAATAAACTTGAATCAAAAACCAACAAAAAGAACTTGCAAAACAATATATGTACTTATTTTATAGTTTTGCAGCTCTCATTTTTAAAATAGGGGCAATGGATATGTATTCATTCAGCCCTGGGAATCTATTGGCTTCCAATAACAACTGCCAAAATATTTCTCTCACCTTTATCCTATTCCCCCTCCCACATCAAATTGAACCTTCTCTACAACAAGGAAGCCCCATTTTTCTTGGGGACGTGTCAGTGTATGTTTAAACATGGCATTTTTAATGTCTTCAACTCTAATAGCATATAAATGCTCATAAATTCTCCTTCTGAGCTTACAAGTAGTTTTTCCAATGTAAAATGCACCACAGGTTTTGCATAGGTTTAAATAAATCAAGCCTTCACTATTACAATTGGAAAAACTACTACTCTGAATCTGATAGTCTCTTGACAGGATGTGTACAGAATCCTGTCTAAGGATATATGGGCATTGGGCACATGCCCCACATTTGTAGGTTCCCAATTTCTTACATGAAACAATAGAACCATTATGCTTCAGCAAATCCTTAAGGTTCCTGCCTTTTTTGTATGTGAATCCTAGGGTGTTGGTAAACAAAACGTCCAACTCTGAATAACACCTAAACCTGCTCCAGTGTTGAATAATAATGTTTTTAACCCTAGAGGTATTCTGATTATAAAACATCACATAATTACCCCCCAAGGTTTCTGGGTTTCATCCCTGGAAACATCACCCCTGGTTGTGTGGTACCCTGCACATTTATTGGTACTATCACACTTGTATCTCGTGTTCCCAAAATAGTGGCAGACCTATCCTTTCTCCCATTCTTTACTTCCTCCAATACTTCATCAATTAAATAGTTAGGATACTTCCTAGATATAAACATTTCTTTGACTGTCTCACTTTCATCTTCGAAGTCTGAGTCCAAAGAGGTCATCCTACAACTACGGACAAATTGTCCCTTGATAATACTTCTCTTCTGCTTAAACGGATGGGAACTAGTGAAATTTAAGTATGAGTTAGAAAAGGTTTCCTTTCTATATACATTAGATGTAAACTGCTGCCCTGGGATGTCTTTTTTAACAGTGATGTCCAGAAAGTTCAAATAGTCATGTGTAATATGGGAAGTAAATTTCAAAAAATTAGTGGTATGGTTTAAATAGTCTATAAATTCTGTTAACCTTTCCATACTACCTTTTCAAAAAATGCAAATATCATCCAGGTAACGTTTGTAATATACCCAATATTGTGCATATTCAGACTAGAACACAAACTTCTCTTCCCAAACCATGAGCACAATGTTGGCATAAGTAGGGGCACAACTTGCTCCCATGGCCACTCTCTGGATCCGTTTAAACAACTCACCCTCAAAAAATATAAAGTTGTGCTTCAATACCAAATCCATCAACTCTGTATAAACCAGAAAAGTATTGTGGTCAAGTTTTCCATGTTGGTGAATGGCATCCTAGAACCATTGTGACCCTGTAGAATGTGGAATCACATTAAATAAATCCTGAATATCAAGGGTTACAAATATTAAGGAATCAGAATACATGTTGCTATTAATGCTTCCCAAAAATTCCCAGGAGTCCTTAAGTATACCATTGGCCCTAACCCAAATATCTTTTAATTTTATATCCAAACATTTGGCCAAAGGATGGATTTTAGAGCCATTGGCTGCCACAGTGGGTCTCATGGGTGGATTCTCCACACATTTATGTACCTTGGGTATCCCAAAAATAGCAGGGATACAGGGTCTGTCCACACTGAGATACTTAAAAGTGTCCTGGTTTATAAAATTGTCATTCAGCATGTTCTGTGAACCCAAATCAATCTTATGGTATGCTAAGTTAATCTCATTTTTGGATACCCTAACGTACCTATTGGTATCATTAAGCATATCCATCATCTTGCTGGAATACAAAATACTATCCATGAAGACCACCCCTCCAGCTTTATCGGGTTGCATCACCCTCAGGTATCTATTTTCTTGAATGGATTTGAGAAGTAACTTTTCTTCTCTAGTCATGTTAAATTTACCATGCCATCCACCCCTGTAAATGTTCCTGATTTCTTCTTCGACCTCCCTTTCAAATTTTTTTAGCTGGGGTGTATAGGGGGATTATAGGTACTAGGTCTTCTAATACCATTATTAGTACCACCATCCTGTTACCCCTGAAACATGTCTAAATTTTTTTTCTGTAGAAAAATACTCAAGTCTATTAAGCTGTCCACTAAATTACCCCCTGTAGAGGGGATGAAGTTAAAAACTTTTGAAAATAAAAGAAAATTTTTCCTGTCAATCTCCTCACTGCTGTAATTGTAAATTTTGAAATCATGTAAGGTGTGACATGGTCCATCCACAGTAATATTCCCTGTACTCCATTGGTCCATCATGTTGGCTAGTCCCCCTTCCTGGCTACCACTCTTATTTATCTTGTGCCATTTGGGGGACCCCTGTAAAAATACCGCACTGGGGATTTGTGCCTTACCCTATCTGATTTCCTAAGTTCAGGGAATTCAGTATTGTTTGAATTCTGATGTTCCCCCATTCCTGAATCACTGTAGATCACTCTATGGTCCATAGAGTCCCAGGCATTGTGTCCCCCTGGTGGAAAAGAAGAGGAATAAGTACTGTGTTGTGGTCCAGATTTATCAAAAAAATTGTTATTATTTTTTCGACCAAATTTATTATTCTTGGGGTACGGGTATGCTTTTTTCTGTCTGTAATCCCTCAAATCCCTATCTATTTTTCCAAACTTCCTTTTAAAAATAACATGATATTTTTCTTCCAACTGTTGCTTAATAAGAAAATATTTTCTCTTCTCATTTTCAACAGAAAACATAAGACCATTAGTCACTACTTCATTAATGTGTTCTATCCCCTGATATACTTGCCCCATAATCCTTTCATTTTCTTTAATCAGGGCTTTCATGACTTCAAAACCACTACAGTCAAAAATACTCAACAATTCTTCGTGAAAGGGGGAGCCTTCCACTACATTGTTCGGAAAAGTATAAAAACACAATCCTTTGCGTACTATACCCCTTTTGATACAATCATGCAAGCAACAATTGTCAATACCCAGCGTTTTATGTTTGTAAATTAAATCAGTAAGTTTTTTAATATTGGCTCTATAAGACACTTCACTGTCTTTCTCAGCATCCCGGTCATTAAATATAAAGTTATTATCAGTACCTTGGTGACTGGAAAAAGACTTGTAACTAACAAGCCAAGAAGCCAAAGATGAAGTATCCGTCCACTCGTGCACTCCATTGTCGCCATTAGCCATGCTTTCAGTCATTCCCACAGGAGCATGTCCCTGAAGACCACGTTCCCCAAAAAGCTAGGACTGTCCATTCGGACCTTGGTCCTGGGAATTCAATGCCAAATGATTGTAACAAAATTTAGTTGCAGCTCCCTTATGTAATGCAGCCTCGCTTCTAGTGCCCCTCGACGGCAAACCAGAAGAAGGTGCCGTCACTTCCTCTACAGGCACGTCAGCCTGTCTGCGATCCAAATCGGCTTCCTGATTGCTTGCAGGAGTGGAAATGCAATCCTTCCTCTGGGTAGATCTCATAGGGCTGATATCTAAAAAATTGTCTTTACCTCGCTGTGTCATAAGCAAAATCAATTGGATAAGCTGCCCTTCCACACGAGACAGGCACGAATCCAGGTCAGTACCTTGAACTGCTTCCCCATCCTGGAAGCTAGCCTCTGCCTCAGACACCTCCATGTAACAAGTAATCCAAAAACTCCAAGAAAAGGGTGCCACAGAACCAAGAACCAGTAAAACCACAACAGGCACCCAAAGAGGCAGGAGGTAATAATAAAACACAAGTCTGTAGGTGCAAGCAGCAGCCAGTTTAATCACATAAACGCCACACAATACAAAGCATTTTCATCTGCCATACTTCTTCAGATGTAAAATGAATGAATGAAGGCTGAGCCTGCTTATATACCCCTCCCAATTTAATTAATAGTTAAAACAATTGTTTAATTGACACCAATTAAATCCTATAACCAAAATGTTTGTGACAACCTACCAACTTGCCACAAATACAGATGAAAATAGATAAAAACATGCACATTTTTTTAAAAAGAACTTTAAAATAAATATATAAATACTAAAACCATCACAACGTATTGGACAGATAAATAAACTTGAATCAAAAACCAACAAAAAGAACTTGCAAAACACTATATGTACTTATTTTATAGTTTTGCAGCTCTCATTTTTAAAATAGGGGCAATGGATATGTATTCATTCAGCCCTGGGAATCTATTGGCTTCCAATAACAACTGCCAAAATATTTCTCTCACCTTTATCCTATTTTCCCACCCCCACCCCTCACATCACATTGAACCTTCTCTACAACAAGGAAGCCCCATTTTTCTTGGGGACATGTCAGTGTATGTTTAAACATGGCATTTTTAATGTCTTCAACTCTAATAGCATATAAATGCTCATAAATTTTTCTTCTGAGCTTACAAGTAGTTTTTCCAATGTAAAATGCACCACAGGTTTTGCATAGGTTTAAATAAATCAAGCCTTCACTATTACAATTGGAAAAACTACTACTCTGAATCTGATAGTCTCTTGACAGGATGTGTACAGAATCCTGTCTAAGTATATATGAGCAATGGGCACATGCCCCACATTTTTAGGTTCCCAATTTCTTACATGAAACAATAGAACCATTATGCTCCAGCAAATCCTTAAGGTTCCTGCCTTTTTTGTATGTGTATCCTAGGATGTTGGTAAACAAAACGTCCAACTCTGAATAACACCTAAACCTGCTCCAGTGTTGAATAATAATGTTTTTAACCCTAGAGGTATTCTGGTTATAAAACATCACATAATTACCCCCAAGGTTTCTGGGTTTCATCCCTGGTAACATCACCCCTGGTTGTGTGGTACCCTGCACATTTATTGGTACTATCACACTTGTATCTCCTGTTCCCAAAATAGTGGCAGACCTATCCTTTCTCCCATTCTTTACTTCCTCCAGTACCTCATCAATTAAATAGTTAGGATACTTCCTAGATATAAACATTTCTTTGACTCTCTCACTTTCAAAGAGGTCATCCTACAATTACGGACAAATTGTCCCTTGATAATACTTCTCTTCTGTTTAAATGGATGGGAACTAGTGAAATATAAGTATGAGTTAGAAAAGGTTTCCTTTCTATATACATTAGATGTAAACTACTGCCCTAGGACGTCTTTTTTAACAGTGACGTCCAGAAAGTTCATATAGTCTTGTGTAATATGGGAAGTAAATTTCAAAAAAGTAGTGGTATGGTTTAAATAGTCTATAAATTCTGTTAACTTTTCCATGCTACCTTTTCAAAAAATGCAAATATCATCCGGGTAACGTTTGTACTATACCCAATATTGTGCATATTCAGACTGGAACACAAACTTCTCTTCCATGAGCACAATGTTGGCATAAGTAGGGGCACAACTTGCTCCCATGGCCACTCCCTGGATCTGTTTAAACAACTCACCCTCAAAAAATATAAAGTTGTGTTTCAATACCAAATCCATCAACTCTGTATAAACCAGAAAAGTATTGTGGGCAAGTTTTCCATGTTGGTGAATGGCATCCTGGAACGCTTTTTACCTTGTAGAATGTGGAATCACATTAAATAAAATCTGAATATCAAGGGTTACAAATATTAAGGAATCAGAATACATGTTGCTATTAATGCTTCTCAAAAATTCCCAGGAGTCCTTAAGTATACCATTGGCCCTAACCCAAATATCTTTTAATTTTATATCCAAAAATTTGGAGAAAGGATGGGTTTTAGAGCCATTGGCTGCCACAGTGGGTCTCAGGGGTGGATCCTCCACACATTTATGTACCTTGGGTATCCCAAAAATTGCAGGGAAACGGGGTCTGTCCACACTGAGATACTTAAAAGTGTCCTGGTTTATAAAGCTGTCATTCAGCATGTCCTGTAAAACCAAATCAATCTTACGGTATGCTAAGTTAATCTCATTTTTGGATACCATAACATACCTATTGGTATCATTAAGCATATCCTTCATCTTGCTGGAATACAAAATACTATCCATGAAGACCACCCCTCCACCTTTATCGGGTTGCATCACCCTCAGGTATCTATTTTCTTGAATGGATTTAAGAAGTAATATTTCTTCTCTAGTCATATTAAATTTACCATGCCATCCACCCCTGTAAACGTTCCTGATTTCTTCTTCGACCTCCCTTTCAAATTTTTTTAGCTGGGGGTGTATAGGGGGATTATAGGTACTAGATCTTCTAATACCACTATTAGTACCACCATTCTGTTACCCCTGAAACATAATGTCTAAATTATTTTTCCGTAGAAAAATCCTCAAGTCTGTTAAGCTGTCCACTAAATTACCCCTGTAGAGAGGATGAAATTAAAAACTTTTGAAAATAAAAGAAAATGTTTCCTGTCAATCTCCTCACTGCTGTAATTGTAAATTTTGAAGTCATGTAGGGTGTGACATGGTCCATCCACAGTAATTATCCTTGTACTCCATTGGTCCATCATGTTGTCTAGTCCCCCTTCCTGGCTACCACTCTTATTTATCTCGTGCCGTTTGGGGGACCCCTATAAAAATACCGCACAGGGGATTTGTGCCTTAACCTATCTGATCTCCTAAGTTCATGGAATTCAGTATTGTTTGAATTCTGATGTTCCCCCATCCCTGAATCACTGTAGATCACTCTATGGTCCATAGAGTCCCAGGCATTGCACCCCTGGTGGAAAAGAAGAGGAATAAGTACTGTGTTGTGGTCCAGATTTATCAAAAAAATTGTTATTATTTTTTTTGACCAAATTTATCATTCTTGAGGTACGGGTATGCTTTTTTCTGTCTGTAATCCCTCAAATCCCTATCTATTTTGCCACACTTCCTTTTAAAAATAACATGACATTTTTCTTCTACCTGTTGCTTAATAATAAAATATTTTCTCTTCTCATTTTCAACAGAAAACACAAGATCATTAGTCACTACTTCATTAATGTATTCTATCTCCTGATATACTTGCCCCATAATCCTTTCATTTTCTTTAATCAGGGCTTTCATGACTTCAAAACCACTACAGTCAAAAATACTCAACAATTCTTCATGAAAGGGGGAACCTTCCACTACATTGTTCGGAAACTTATAAAAACACAATCCTTTGGGTACTATACCCCTTTTGATAAAGTCATGCAAGTAACAATTGTCAATACCCAGCATTTTATGTTTGTAAATTAAATCAGTACGTTTTTTAATATTGGCTCTATAAGACACTTCACTGTCTTTCTCAGCATCCCGGTCATTAAATATAAAGTTATTATCAGTACCTTGGTGACTGGAAAAAGACTTCTATCTAACAAGCCAAGAAGCCAAAGATAAAGTATCCGTCCACTCGTGCACTCCATTGTCGCCATTAGCCGTGCTATCAGTCATTCGCACAGGAGCATCTCCCTGAAGACCATGTTCCCCTAAAAGCTAGGACTGTCCATTCGGACCTTGGTCCTGGGAATTCAATGCCAAATGATTGTAACAAAATTTAGTTGCAGCTCCCTTATGTAATGCAGCCTCGCTTCTAGTGCCCCTCGACGGCAAACTGGAAGAAGGGCCATCACTTCCTCTACAGGCACTTCAGCCTGTCTGCGATCCAAATCGGCTTCCTGTTTACTTGCAGGAGTGGAAATGCAATCCTTCCTGTGGGTACACCTCATAGGGCTGATATCAAAAAAATTGTCTTTACCTCGCTGAGAGCTACCAGTCATAAGCAAAATCAATTGGGTAAGCTGCCCTTCCACACGAGACAGGCATGAATCCAAGTCAGTATCTTGAACTGCTTCCCCATCCTGGAAGCTAGCCTCCGCCTCAGACACCTCCATGTAACAAGTAATCCAAAAACTCCAAGGAAAGGGTGCCACAGAACCAAGAACCAGTAAAACCACAACAGGCACCCAAAGAGGCAGGAGGTAATAATAAAACACAAGCCTGTAGGTGTAAGCAGCAGCAGGTTGAATCACATAAACGCCACACAATACAAAGCGTTTTCGTCCACCATACTTCTTCAGATGTAAAATGAATGAATGAAGGCTGAGCCTGCTGATATACCCCTCCCAATTTAATTAATAGTTAAAACAATTGTTTAATTGGCACCAATTAAATCCTATAACTAAAATGTTCGTGAAACCTACCAACTTGCCACAAATACAGATGAAAATAGATAAAAACATGCACATTTTTTTAAAAAAGAACTTTAAAATAAATATATAAATAATAAAACCATCACAATGTATTGGACAGATAAATAAACTTGAATCAAAAAACAACAAAAAGAACTTGCAAAACAATATATGTACTTATTTTATAGTTTTGCAGCTCTCATTTTTAAAATAGGGGCAATGGATATGTATTCATTCAGCCCTGGGAATCTATTGGCTTCCAATAACAACTGCCAAAATATTTCTCTCACCTCTATCCTATTTTCCCACCCCCCCCTCACATCACATTGAACCTTCTCTACAACAAGGAAGCCCCATTTTTCATGGGGACATGTCAGTGTATATTTAAACAAGGCATTTGTAATGTCTTCAACTCTAATAGCATATAAATGCTCATAAATCCTCCTTCTGAGCTTATAAGTAGTTTTTCAAATCTAAAATGCACCACAGGTTTTTCATAGGGTTAAATAAATCAAACCTTCACTATTACAATTGCAAAAACTACTGCTCTGAATCTGATAGTCTCTTGACAGGATGTGTACAGAATCCTGTCTAAGTATATATGGGCAGTGGGCACATGCCCCACATTTTTAGGTTCCCAATTTCTTACACGAAACAATAGAACCATTATGCTCCAGCAAATCCTTAAGGTTCCTGCCTTTTTTGTATGTAAATCCTAGGGTGTTGGTAAACAAAACGCCCAACTCTGAATAACACCTAAACCTGCTCCAATGTTGAGTAATAATGTTTTTAACCCTAGAGGTATTCTGATTATAAAACATCACATAATTACCCCCATGGTTTCTTGATTTCATCCCTGGTAACGTCACCCCTAGTTGTTGTGTGGTACCCTGCACATTTATTGGTACTATAACACTTCTATTTAATGTTCCAAAATAGGGGCAGACCTATCCTTTCTCCCATTCTTTACTTCCTCCAATACCTCATAAATTAAATAGTTAGGATACTTCCTAGATATAAACATTTCTTTGACTCTCTGACTTTCATCTTTGAAGTCCGAGTCCAAAGAGGTCATCCTACAACTATGGACAAATTGTCCCTTGATAATACTTCTCTTCTGTTTAAACGGATGGGAACTAGTGAAATATAAGTATGAGTTAGAAAAGGTTTCCTTTCTATATACATTAGATGTAAACTGCTGCCCTAGGACATCTTTTTTAATAGTGACGTCCAGAAATTTCATATAGTCATGTGTAATATGGGAAGTAAATTTCAAAAAATTAGTGGTATGGTTTAAATAGTCTATAAATTCTGTTAACTTTTCCATACTACCTTTCCAAAAAATTCAAATATCATCCAGGTAACATTTGTAATATACCCAATATTGTGCATATTCAGACTGGAACACAAACTTCTCTTCCCAAACCATGAGCACAATGTTGACATAAGTAGGGGCATAACTTGCTCCCATGGCCACTCCCTGGATCTGTTTAAACAACTCACCCTCAAAAAATATAAAGTTGTGTTTCAATACCAAATCCATCAACTCTGTATAAACCAGAAAAGTATTGTGGGCAAGTTTTCCATGTTGGTGAATGGCATCCTGGAACCATTCTGACCCTGTAGAATGTGGAATCACGTTAAATAAATCCTGAATATCAAGGGTTACAAATATTAAGGAATCAGAATACATGTTGCTATTAATGTTTCTCAGAAATTCCCAGAAGTCCTTAAGTATACCATTGGCCCTAACCCAAATATCTTTTAATTTTATATCCAAAAATTTGGACAAAGGATGGGTTTTAGAGCCATTGGCTGCCACAATGGGTCTCAGGGGTTGATCCTCCACACATTTATGTACCTTGGGTATTCCAAAAATAGCAGGGATATGGGGTCTGTCCACACTGAGATACTTAAAAGTGTCCTGGTTTATAAAATTGTCATTCAGCATGTCCTGGAAAACCAAATCAATCGTACGGTATGCTAAGTTAATCTCATTTTTGATACCCTAACATACCTATTGGTATCATTAAGCATATCCATCATCTCACTGGAATACAAAATACTATCCATGAAGACCACCCCTCCACCTTTATCGGGTTGCATCACCCTCAGGTATCTATTTTCTTGAATGGATTTGAGAAGTAACTTTTCTTCTCTAGTCATGTTAAATTTACCATGCCATCCACCCCTGTAAACGTTCCTGATTTCTTCTTCTTCCTCCCTTTCAAATTTTTTTAGCTGGGGTTGTATAGGGGGATTATAGGTACTAGGTCTTCTAATACCACTATTAGTACCACCATCCTGTTGCCCCTGAAACATAATGTCTAAATTCTTTTTCCGTAGAAAAATCCTCAAGTCTATTAAGCTGTCCACTAAATTACCCCCTGTAGAGGGGATGAATTTAAAACCTTTTGAAAATAAAAGAAAATGTTTCCTGTCAATCTTCTCACTGCTGTAATTGTAAATTTTAAAGTGATGTAGGGTGTGACATGGTCCATCCACAGTAATATTCCCTGTACTCCATTGGTCCAACATGTTGGCTAGTCCCCCTTCCTGGCTACCACTCTTATTTATTTCATGCCATTTGGGGGACACCTGTAAAAATACCGCACAGGGGATTTGTGCCTTAACCTATCTGATCTCCTAAGTTCAGGGAATTCAGTATTGTTTGAATTCTGATGTTCCCCCATCCCTGAATCACTGTAGATCACTCTATGGTCCATAGAGTCTCAGGCACTGTGTCCCCCTGGTGGAAAAGAAGAGGAATAAGTACTGTGTTGTGGTCCAGATTTATCAAAAAAATTGTTATTATTTTTTCGACCAAATATATCATTCTTGGGGTACGGGTATGCTTTTTTCTGTCTGTAACCCCTCAAATCCCTATCTATTTTGCCACACTTCCTTTTAAAAATAACATGACATTTTTCTTCCACCTGTTGCTTAGTAATAAAACATTTTCTCTTCTCATTTTCAACAGAAAACAAAAGATCATTAGTCACTACTTCATTAATGTATTCTATCTCCTGATATACCTGCCCCATAATCCTTTCATTTTCTTTAATCAGGGCTTTCATGACTTCAAAACTACTACGGTCAAAAATACTCAACAATTCTTCTTGAAAGGGGAAGCCTTCCACTACATTGTTCTGAAACTTATAAAAACGCAATCCTTTGGGTACTATACCTCTTTTGATACAGTCATGCAAGTAACAATTGTCAATACCCAGCATTTTATGTTTTAAATTAAATCAGTAAGTTTTTTTAATATTGGCTCTATAAGACACTTCACTGTCTTTCTCAGCATCCCAGTCATTAAATATAAAGTTATTATCAGTACCTTGGTGACTGGAAAAAGACTTGTAATGAACAAGCCATGAAATCAAAGATGAAGTATCCGTCCACTCGTGCACTCCATTGTCGCCATTAGCTGTACTATCAGTCATTACCACTGGAGCATGTCCCTGAACACCACGTTCCCCTAAAAGGGAGGACTGTCCATTCGGACTTTGGTTCTAGGAATTCAATGCTAAATGATTGTAACAAAATTTAGTTGCAGCTCCCTTATGTAATGCAGCCTCGCTTCTAGTGCCTCTCACCGGCAAACCGGAAGAAGTTGCCGTCACTTCCTCCACAGGCACATCAGCCTGTCTGCGATCCAAATCGGCTTCCTGATTTCATGCAGGAGTGGAAATGCAATCCTTCCTGTGGGTAGACGTCATAGGGTTGATATCAAAAAAATTGTCTTTACCTTACTGAGAGTTACCAGTCATAAGCAAAATCAATTGGGTAAGCTGCCCTTCCACACGAGACAGGCACGAATCCAGGTTAGTACCTTGAACTGCTTCCTCATCTTGGAAGCTAGCCTCTACCTCAGACACCTCCATGTAACAAGTAATCTAGAAACACCAAGGAAAGGGTACCGCAGAACCAAGAACCAGTAAAACCACAACAGGCACCCAAAGAGGCAGGAGGTAATAATAAAACACAAGCCTGTAGGTGTAAGTAGCAGCAGGTTTAATCGCATAAACACCACACAATACAAAGCATTTTCGTCCACCAGACTTCTTCAGATGTAAAATGAATGAATGAAGGCTGTGCCTGCTTATATACCCCTCCCAATTTAATTAATAGTTAAAACAATTGTTTAATTGACACCAATTAAATCCTATAACTAAAATGTTCATGACAACCTACCAACTTGCCACAAATCAGATGAAAATAGATAAAAACATGGACATTTTTTTAAAAAGAACTTTAAAATAAATATATAAATACTAAAGCCATTGCAATGTATTGGACAAATAAATAAACTTGAATCAAAAACCAACAAAAAGAACTTGCAAAACAATATTTGTACTTATTTTATAGTTTTGCAGCTCTCATTTTTAAAATAGGGGCAATGGATATGTATTCATTCAGCCCTGGGACTCTATTGGCTTCCAATAACAACTGCCAAAATATTTCTCTCACCTCTATCCTATTTTCCCATGGGCCCCCCTCACATAATATTGAACCTTCTCTACAACAAAGAAGTCCCATTTTGCTTGGGGACATGTCAGTGTATGTTTAAAAAAGGCATTTTTAATGTTTTCAACTCTAATAGCATATAAATGCTCATAAATCCTCCTTCTGAGCTTACAAGTAGTTTTTCCAATGTAAAATGCACCACAGGTTTTGCATAGGGCTAAATAAATCAAGTCTTCACTATTACAATTGGAAAAACTACTACTCTAAATCTGATAGTCTCTTGACAGGATGTGTACAGAATTCTGTCTGAGTATATATGGGCCTTGGGCACATGCCCCAATTTCTTACATGAAACAATAGAACCATTATGCTCCAGCAAATCCTTAAGGTTCCTGCCTTTTTTGCATATAAATCCTAGGGTGTTGGTAAACAAAACTTCCAACTCTGAATAACACCTAAACCTGCTCCAATGTTGAGTAATAATGTTTTTAACCCTAGCGATGTTCTGGTTATAAAACATCACATAATTACCCCCAAGGTTTTTGGGTTTCATCCCTGGTAATGTCACCCCTGGTTGTTGTGTGGTACACTGCACATTTATTGGTACTATCACACTTGTATCTCCTTTTCCCAAAATAGGGGCAAACCTATCCTTTCTCCCATTCTTTACTTCCTCCAATACCTCATCAATTAAATAGTTAGGATTCTTCCTAAATATTAACATTTTTTTGACTCTCTGACTTTCATCATCGAAGTCCGAGTCCAAAGAGGTCATCCTACAACTACGGACAAATTGTCCCTTGATAATACTTCTCTTCTGTTTAAACAGATGGGAACTAGTGAAATATAAGTATGAGTTAGAAAAGGTTTCCTTTCTGTACACATTAGATGTAAACTGCTGCCCTAGGACGTCTTTTTTAATAGTGACGTCCAGAAAGTTCATGTAGTCATGTGTAATATGTATATGAGCCAAAGATGAAGTATCCATCCACTCGTGCACTCCATTGTCGTCATTAGTTGTACTATCAGTCATTCCCACAGGAGCATGTCCCTGAACACCACGTTCCCCTAAAAGGGAGGACTATCCATTCGGACCTCGGTCCTGATCCTGCATGCAATCAGGAAGCTGATTTGGATCACAGACAGGCTGATGTGCCTGTAGAGGAAGTGACGGCAACTTCTTCCGGTTCGCCGTCGAGGGGCACTAGAAGCGAGGCTGCATTACTGAAGGGAGCTGGAAATAAATATTGTTACAATCATTTGGCATTGAATTCCCAGGACCAATGTCCGAATGGACAGTCCTAGCTTTTAGGGAAACGTGGTGTTCAGGGATATGCTCCTGTGGGAATGACTGATAGTACGGCTAATGGCAACAATGGAGTGCACGAGTGGACGGATACTTCATCTTTGGCTTCATGGCTTGTTAGTTACAAGTCTTTTTCCAGTCACCAAGGTACTGATAATAACTTTATATTTAACTCATTCCTTCCAGTAGAGCTCTTTTGAGTGTGTACCTTTAACTCCTAGTAGGCGTGGCTTCATTATTTAAAAATTGAAGTTATCACCTTACATTTTTAAAAAATACCCATTGACAGAGGTCATATATCAATAGAATTGTTTGCTATCATGTATGCTTCAAGATAAAATTTTCTGATACATTGTATGTAACATGGTTTTGGAATTGTTAATGCAAATATGAACAGGCAATAAAGAGGAGCAGTAGGGTGTAACTGCAGAAATGCCTGGAGATGTCACTCAGCTGTAATGAGTTAATGACCAGGATGCTGAGAAAGACAGTGAAGTGTCTTATAGAGACAATATTAAAAAACTTACTGATTTAATTTACAAACATAAAACACTGGGTATTGACAATTGTTACTTGCCTGACTGTATCAAAAGGGGTATAGTACCCAAAGGATTGCATTTTTATAAGTTTCCAAACAATGTAGTGGAAGGCTCCCCCTTTCATGAAGAATTGTTGAGTATTTTTGACCGTAGTGGTTTTGAAGTCATGAAAGCCCTGATTAAATAAAATGAAAGGATTATGGGGCAAGTATATCAGGAGATAGAAATCTTGATGATTGGATGGGAAATGGGAAATTCACCCCGGGGATCACTTCTGTGGCTCTGCTCGACAGGGGCACAAGAAAATAATTTTCTTGGGTGGCGTAAGCCAGGGTACATTTTTTGGCTAGGCTTGTATGGGCCCTAGGGCCGATAGCCTAGTACCTACCTATGAACCTATGAACCTATAATGAAGTAGATACTAATGATCTTATGTTTTCTGTTGAAAATGAGAAGAGAAAATATTTTATTAATTACCAACAGGTGGAAGACAATTGTCATGTTATTTTTAAAAGGAAGTGTGGCAAAATAGATAGGGATTTGATGGATTACAGACAGAAAAAAGCATACCCGTACCCCAAGAATGATAAATTTGGTCGAAAAAATAATAACATTTTTTTTGATAAATCTGGACCACAACACAGAACTTATTCCTCTTCTTTTCCACCAGGGGGACACAATGCCTGGGACTCTATGGACCATAGAGTGATCTACAGTGATTCAGGGATGGGGGATCATCAGAATTCAAACAATACTGAATTCCCTGAACTTAGGAGATCAGATAGGTTAAGGCACAAATCCCCTGTGTGGTATTTTTACAGGGGTCCCCCAAATGGCACGAGATAAATAAGAGTTATAGCCAGGAAGGGGGACTAGCCAACACGTTGGACCAATGGAGTACAGGGAATATTACTGTGGACCATGTCACACCCTACATGACTTTAAAATTTACAATTACAGCAGTGAAGAGATTGACAGGAAACATTTTCTTTTATTTTCAAAAGGTTTTAAATTCATCCCCTCTACAGGGGGTAATTTAGTGGACAGCATAATAGACTTGAGGATTATTCCTACGGAAAAATAATTTAGACATTATGTTTCAGGGGCAACAGGATGGTGGTACTAATAGTGGTATTAGAAGACCTAGTACCTATAATCCCCCTATACACCCCCAGCTAAAAAATTTTGAAAGGGAGGTCGAAGAAGAAATCAGGAACGTTTACCGGGGTGGATGGTGTGGTAAATTTAACATGGCTAGAGAAGAAAAGTTACTTCTCAAATCCGTTCAAGAAAATAGATACCTGAGGGTGATGCAACCCGATAAAGGTGAGGGGTGGTATTCATGGATAGTATTTTGTATTCCAGCAAGATGATGGATATGCTTAATGATACCAATAGGTATGTTAGGGTATCCAAAAATGAGATTAACTTAGCATACCGTAAGATTGATTTGGTTTTACAAGACATGCTGAATGAAAATTTTATAAACCAGGACACTTTTAAGTATCTCAGTGTGGACAGACCCCATATCCCTGCTATTTTCGGGATACCCAAGGTACATAAATGTGAGGACGATCCACCCCTGAGACCCATTGTGGCAGCCAATGGCTCTAAAACCCATCCTTTGGCCAAATATTTGGATATAAAATTAAAAGATATTTGGGTTAGGTCCAATGGTATACTTAAGGACACCTGGGAATTTTTGGGAAGCATTAATAGCAACATGTATTTTGATTCCTTAATATTTGTAACCCTCGATATTCAGGATTTATTTAATGTGATTCCACGTTCTACAGGGTCAGAATGGTTCCAGGATGCCATTCACCAGCATAGAAAACTTGACCACAATACTTTTCTGGTTTATACAGAGTTGATGGATTTGGCATTGAAACCCAACTTTATATTTTTTGAGGGTGAGTTGTTTAAACAGATCCAGAGAGTGGCCATGGGAACCAGTTGTGCCCCTACTTATGCCAACATTGTGCTCATGGTTTGAGAAGAGAAGTTTGTGTTCCAGTCTGAATATGCACAATATTGGGTATATTACAAACGTTACCTGGATGATATTTGCATTTTTTGGAAAGGTAGTATGGAAAAGTTAACAGAATTTATAGACTATTTAAACCATACCACTAATTTTTTTGAAATTTACTTCCCATATGAACTATATGAACTTTCTGGACGTCACTATTAAAAAAGATGTCCTAGGGCAGCAGTTTACATCTAATGTATATAGAAAGGAAACCTTTACTAACTCATACTTATATTTCACTAGTTCCCATCCGTTTAAACAGAAGAGAAGTATTATCAAGGGACAATTTGTCCATAGTTGTAGGATAACCTCTTTGGACTCGGACTTCGAAGACGAAAGTCAGAGAGTCAAAGAAATGTTTATATCTAGGAAGTATCCTAACTATTTAATTGATGAGGTATTGGAGGAAGTAAAGAATGGGAGAAAGGATAGGTTTGGCCCTATTTTGGGAACAGGCGATACAAGTGTGATAGTATCAATAAATGTGCAGGGTACCACACAACAACCAGGGGTGACGTTACCAGGGATGAAACCCAGAAACCTTGGGGGTAAATATGTGATGTTTTATAATCAGAATACCGCTAGGGTTAAAAACATTATTACACTCCATGGCCTTGCAGATAAGGCATGTCAGACTGATGGGGCGGTAGTTTCCAGGATCCAAGGTGGATCCCCCCTTGTGGATTGGGATAACTGTAGCTCTGTGCCACTCAGTGGCACGAAACCTGAGGTGAGGCTATGATTAAACATGACACTTAGGTGAGGTGCCAGTTCATATTGTAGTCCATGTAGTACACAGCCCGGGATGTCATCTGGTCCCATGGATGCTGTATTCTTGACTTTAGAGAGTGCGTTTTGTACCTGTGTGGCCGTTATTACTGGAATTTGGCAATCTTCCGGTATTGAGGTGGGCCATTTAGGGGGTGAGAGGGGGGGGTGAAGTTGGCACTGAATTGATCTGCCAGGATATTGGCAATATCCTTTGGATCAGTATATTTAATGCCATTCTGTTTTAGCTCAGAGCAGATCTGAGCATTGCCATTTAGATTCTTGACATAGTTATAGAATGCTTTGTGGTTATCTTTGGAATCTTTGGCAATTTTATTTTCGTAACTAGCTTTGGAGGATTTTATGAGGTATCTCAGTTTCTTACTGAGGCTAGTAAGGGAGTTTTTTGCATCCTGGGATTTCCCTCTTTTTTGCAAAGGTTTCTTCCTTTTGTTGTAAAGTTTGTTTATGGCAGGGGACCACCAGATTGGCTTCCTTTTTTTGGATGAGAGCATTTTGGTTCTATTTGGGATGGCACGATTCATGCATGAGTGGATGTGCTCGTACAATGCCTTAGTGTAGGATTCAGCAGTTGAACTTTCAGTACCCGTCTGCATGGGTGTCATGACATTTGTCACTTCTGACTTGAGTAGCATGAAGTTGGCTTTGGAGAAGTTTTTTATGGTGGTTTCTTTACTGGGGGGTGGGGTGGGATGTGGATGTTAAGGGTGATTAGCTTATGGTCAGACCTGACTAACGAGGGGGTGACCATAGGTATGGAGCATTGATTTCCCATGTTGATAATGACCAGGTCTAGGATATTGGAGCCCCTGGTGGGACTATGGATTAGTTGAACCAGAGCGTTGGAATTTATGAATTCCAAGAACCGTTGCGCAAAGGTGTTGGGACATGAGTAGTTTTCCCAGTTAATGGCAGGGTAGTTAAAATCACCCAGTATTAGGGTGTTTGGTTCTATCTTAATATTTTCCAGTATGTTTAGAAAGGTGTAGTGAGAATCTTGGGGTATGGTGGGGGATCTGTAGCAAGCTACAGTTTGGATTGCAGTCTTACCTAGTGTTAGTTGCACTTGGAGAATTTCAGACACATTGTGTTGGCCAACTAGCCTGGTGGTGTGAATATCCTTGGTGAATATTGACACTCCTCCACCTTTAGTGTTTCAGTCCTGGTTTGGTGGCCGAAAAGTGTGGTAAGAGTTGTAGCCTGGTATTGCAGGGGTGCTCTCTGGAGCCTTGAACCAGGTCTCAGTTACTGCACAGATATCAATGTTCTCCATTTTTAGGAGTGCCTCGAGAGAGTGCATTTTGAGGTTTAGACTTCTAGCATTGAGTAGTATTACCTTCAGATTTTGCATGCTTGTACCTGTTACGGTGGTGGTTTTGTCCTTTGCAGTTTGCCTAAAAAAGGCACTATAGGGGTGGCAAGAGCCTTAGCCAGTAACCTAAATCTCAGGGGCGACAGGTGCAGACCATCTCTGGCAATTCATTGTGGTCTGTCAATCATGTCATTCCAGGCAGACAGATACTGGATCCACTTTGAATGACACCATAAGCTTAGCCAATTGTTGAAGTCAATCATTTTATCCTTATATTGTGGTATCATTCTGGGCAAAGGCAGGATGCTACTCAGGGCTACGGTCATATCTGCCTGGGCCACATGATCCGAGAGCTCTTCCATGTCTCTTTTCATGTCGTCCAGGGAGGTACGTCTCAAGTCATTCACTCCAACATGGACAATGACAGAGTCATATTTGTACTTGTTGTGGAGTGACTTGAGTGCATGCTTTATGTGGCGGATCCTGACACCCAACAGGCAGCTGACTGTAATTTTCTCCTTATTCAACCTGGTGAGAGGGACATCAGTGTGCCGGACTATAGAGTCACCTATGACTAAAGTGTTAGATACATTGTCTTGCCTTAGAGGCTGTTGCTGGGTGGCACACTGGTGTTGTGAACTATGTGACACATTGGTTGTGATTGGTGTTTGTTTGCATTTCAGCTTCAGAGGTCTTTGTTGCTTGGGCAGGTTACAGTTAAGGGCCTCTGCATATGTGGATTTAGTGTTGCTATATGTGGGTGTTGGTGGTGCAGGTTTAGAAGGGCTATGTGTTGCTTGAGGTGTAGTGTGGGTGTTAACCTTCTCCTCTTGACTGTTTAGCACAATCTTGGGTGGAGAGAGCTTTGCTTCCATTTTGGCTATGTAAGTGCATCTCTCACAGGTTGTAGTGTTGGGTGGTAGGAGGAGAGGGTTGTCTGTGTACATGAGGCAATTGCTGCATTGCCCCAGTATGCCCAGATTCACCAGGTGGACAGGAGAAATCACCGGAAGCTGACCCTTGGACATGCCTGGTTGGGGCTTTTTTTTTTTTCTTTGTAAAGTATAGGAGCTGTTTCCTTAGCAAGGTACTTTGCAATTATAGGCTGTTTAGTGCCTACTATTAATTTCTCCTTGTTAACAAGGAAAGTTCAGTGTTTGTATGAGTTTAAGGCTTCCTAGTGCTTTCCAGCAGGTATTAGAGAAAGATGCTTAAAGGTAAGATTGAAAAGAATGCACTCTGCAGTGTGCACTAGAGAAGTTAAATGTGAAAGTAGGTAACTTGAGTTTTACCTGTTTAAAAAGTTAAGGTTTAGTGGAGAGTTACTATTTTTGACTCTGAAACTCTGTGTTTCTGCATAACAGCACTGTTATTTTTGACTTTTAGTTGGAGAATTCTAAATTGTGTGTAGCATCTTAGCAGTTACTTGTATTTCTGTAGCATACCACTGTTGTTATTCCTGACCTTTAGTGGAGAATGTTACATTGTGTAGCATCTTAGTAGTTACTTGTTTCTGCAGCATACCACTGTTGTTATTCCTGACCTTTAGTGGAGAATTAACATTCTGTTGTTACTAACTAAATTGTGTGTAGCATCTTAGCAGTTACTTGTATTTCTGTAGCATACCACTGTTGTTATTCCTGACCTTTAGTGGAGAATGTTACATTGTGTAGCATCTTAGTAGTTACTTGTTTCTGCAGCATACCACTGTTGTTATTCCTGACCTTTAGTGGAGAATTAACATTCTGTTGTTACTAACTAAATTGTGTGTAGCATCTTAGCAGTTACTTGTATTTCTGTAGCATACCACTGTTGTTATTCCTGACCTTTAGTGGAGAATGTTACATTGTGTAGCATCTTAGTAGTTACTTGTTTCTGCAGCATACCACTGTTGTTATTCCTGACCTTTAGTGGAGAATTAACATTCTGTTGTTACTAACTAAATTGTGTGTAGCATCTTAGCAGTTACTTGTATTTCTGTAGCATACCACTGTTGTTATTCCTGACCTTTAGTGGAGAATGTTACATTGTGTAGCATCTTAGTAGTTACTTGTTTCTGCAGCATACCACTGTTGTTATTCCTGACCTTTAGTGGAGAATTAACATTCTGTTGTTACTAACTAAATTGTGTGTAGCATCTTAGTAGTTACTGTTTTCTCTTCATAACCTTTATAACAATACATAATCAACTCCTCCTCTCTTCCTCCTATATAAGCCATTCACAGTTTCTCTTCCCCCACCATTTAAACTCCCCTCCCTTGTTTCATTTTAAACTCAGTTAAGATTCTGCTCTGTCACTACCCCCTCTTATTTCTTACCTGCTTCTTCCCCCCGAATTATACCCATTAAACTACCTTTGTCCCAATATGCTTCTCTTAATCCTCCACACCCTCTGGGCCCCTACTTCCTCCTTGTATTCCTAATTCCCCTATGTTATACCAGCTCATATTCCTCCAATGTACCACCTATCCTACCTTCATCTCAAACTGATACACTCACCATTCTGCTCCCCCATTCATTCACAGATATCTACTACATCTCCTCTTCCCTTATTCAGCCTCACCCCCTGCACCTATTCTATCCTAAAATTATCACCTCTGCAGCCCAAATACTTACCCCTAAACTAATGTTAGTTCTACCCAAACTCATGCAAAATAAACCCAAATGGCTAGAAGTTCCTTCCTTCAACAACCTAATATTAGCTGGGGATATCCATCCCAACCCTGGCCCAAGCCACCTTACTAATATCTCCCTCCCCTCTCTCCCCCTCCCCCCACAACACCCTGAAATGTTTTGATCTCAATGCCCAAAGTCTCAACAATAAAACTCACCAATTTCAAGCATGGCTAAGTCATCCAACCTGACATCTTAGCCATCTCAGCAACCTGGCTCAAACCCCATATCTCTGACTCTGAAATCCTGCCTAAAGGATTTTAGTCCCTCAGAACTCACTGACTAAATAATAAAGGCGGCAGCACTGCCCTAATCTACTCTAATCTTCTTGCCTTAATTCCCCCCCAAATTCCAATCCCTCAGTTCTACAATACCAAACTAAAGTTGGTCTACTGAAAATGAACAAGCACAAGAATATCTGCATCATAGCCCTTTATATATCTCCTGGCAACAACAGCTCTACACTCAAAGATATCCTCTTATGGGCCTCATCTGAAATTAATTATGAAACGTACATTCTAGGGGACGTAAATCTCGACTGGAACACGTTTAATAGTCCCTCTCGCTCCTTATCCATTAACCTCTATAACTTCACTCAAGTAATCCTGTCCACCACTCTACCCAACAAAACAAATCCACCAGGATCCATTATAGACTGGATCCTAGTCACCCATCCAAATAAAATAACTTACTCTGGCACCATTCCCAACACCATTAGCGACCACCTTCTTGTCTTCATTCATTGTTCAACTAGCTCTACCCCACATCAACATCAATACATTCTCACTCGCAACCTTAGCAACTTCAACCCCTCAACTTTCTCAAATATCCTCAAACAAATGAACTGGCAAATCCTAAACACCCTTCCTCTTGATAAAGCTGTAGACCACATCAACTCTATCTTCCTCAACACTCTAAACTCCCTAGCCCCACTAAGAAACAGAAGGATAAAAACAAATACCGCTCCATGGCTCTCCAAAGAAACCAAACAATTATGCTTCAAAGGGACAAATCCTGGAAGCTTTACCATAACAACAAACTGCCCAAAACTCTGATCAAATACCAAACAACTCCATAACCTCCCAAAACAATGTATCACTAAGGACAAAAAATCCTACTACATTAAACTCCAACAATAACAATAACCCCAAACAATTCTGGAAATCCATAAACTCCCTTCGCAACCCCAGCTCCAAGAATAACCCATGTCCTTACCCAGGTATATCTGACCTTGAATTAGGCTCCGAATTGAATTAATTTTTTATTGAAACTATTTCTAACCTAACCAAGACTTTCCCTAACAATAATCCACCTGACCACCATTCCTCTTCACCTAACCACCCTTTGTTTGAGCTTAAACCAGTCTCTACCAATCTCATA
Source organism: Protopterus annectens (assembly GCF_019279795.1). Classification (NCBI taxonomy): domain Eukaryota; kingdom Metazoa; phylum Chordata; order Ceratodontiformes; family Protopteridae; genus Protopterus; species Protopterus annectens. The sequence goes on from NC_056746.1 coordinate 1,493,929,565, forward strand.
AAAAGACTCCTGTCCAAACTTAAACCTTGCTCCAATGCTCCTGATAATATTCCCTCCTTCTTCCTAAAATGTGCAGCCGATGGTATAGCACTCCCAATCAGCATCACAATCAAGAGATCTATAAAGGAATCATATGTACCCAAACTATGGCGTTCAGCCTACATTCTTCTTATCCACAAAGGTGGCAAAAATACTGACATCTCAAACTTCCGGCCCATTGCTCTGCTCTTTCCAATCTCCAAAATCTTAGACAAATGTATCCACCTCCAACTTATGCCTTTGCTAACCCAAAACCAACTCCTAACATCTACCCAGCATGGCTTCCGCCCAGGCAATAGTACTAGAACTGCTCTACTCTCCTTCTTAGAAACTGTTAACCAAGCCCGAGATTCAGGACATTTAGTTTCCACGGTTCTTCTCAACCTTTCTAAAGCTTTTGATACTGTTTCCCATAAACACCTTATCTATCATCTCTCAAACCTACATCTCGCACCAAACACTGTATCCTGGTTAACTAGCTACCTGTCAGATAGATCTCAGGCAGTCAAATGGAAGAACGCCACCTCCTCCTTTCTTCCTACCACAATTGGCATCCCTTAAGGGTCCATCCTCGGACCTATGCTTTTCAACATGTTTATCAATAACCTTCACTCTGCACTTCCTGATGCCAAAATTATTCAATATGCAGACAATTCTATGTTAGTCTGCTCTGCCTGAAACCTCTGTGAACTACTAACTAAAACCCAAACTGCTTTTTCTACTACTGAAAACTGGATGCAGAAAAACCAACTGTCTCTAAATGCAAATAAATCTAAAATTCTACTATTCTCTCCTTCCAAAACTTTCTCTTATGACAAAAATTCTTTCAAAGTCCTTAGCCATACCAACTCTCCCATTGAAGTGGTTCCCTTTTCAAAACTTCTTGGCATTACTATTAATGGACACCTCAAGTTTGATATCCATATACAACAAAATATAAGAAAATCCACCAAAAGCTAGGTATGCTTTATAGGAACAATCTCTTTCTCTCAAACTCTACTAGACATACTTTTGCTACTACTTACCTCCTCCCATCCCTGTTATATGGAGCCCCTCTTCTAACTAACCTGACCTCTACCATCACCTCTAAATTGGAAAACAAGATCTCCAAATTTGCCTCCAGATCCAAAAAATTCACCCATCACTGCCATACCCTTCATTCTCTAAACTGGCTAGAACTCCCTAATTACCTAGACTACCTCCAACTTACCACAGCACACAGACTTGTATTTCACCCAAATAAATGTCCAGCTCTAACAAACATCCTTCCCCCCTCTCAGATCTGAACATCAAAACCTAATTACTCTCCACAAACCTAAATGACCTGCTGGCCAACTTCTCCTCTCTTTCTCGCTAGGCAAGAAATGGAATTCTCTCCCATCCACTCTTAGGACAATAACTAACTCAGAAAACTTTAAAACCCAGCTTTTCACTTACTTGTACTCCAAATGGAAATGCTCCTGCTTTCACCCTATCTAATTCTTTCTAACAAATGCCCTAAGGAAGTGTTGCTCCTAGGTTCCTAATCTCTCTAATACCCCAGTAACTATCTCCCTGAGCTGACTCAAACTCTCTGCAATTGCTTCTCAATACACTATATCTACTTTGTAAATATTGTAAATAGCTCCTTATGTCAAATGAATGCATATAAAGTGTTTCCTTACTTTGATTGTTATGTATAATGTTTCTATACTTCAATTGTAATGAAGATATATTTTCAAATGAATCTTTACAGTACAACCATCCAGATACATCAAAATTATCTTTGTCAATCAACCCTGATACGGAATGTACATACTTGTAAACTGTACTTTATTCTGTAAATTACTTACTTTTGTAACTTTACTGTTTATGTTATATTGGAGCTTTTTCTCCCCGGGCCTCCACTGAAAATGGGCACACTTGGGTCCAGTGGACTTTCCCAGTCACCAAACTGAAATAAGTAAATAAATAAAAAATAAATAATAGTGTAGTGTATGCTATAATAGCTTGGTATCAACTGCAGTAACCTTTTGTTTGTTTTTTTCTCTGCTATCCTTGCATTTTGTGTTGCTCATAGAATTGTGCTGTTTCTTACAGGGTATGCTGCTCCTCCCCTGCATCATCTATCTTAGTTACTTGGTAATCAGAGTGTTTTAAAACTTCGGACCTAATATTTACTTCCTTTTCCTTTTTACTTCCAGTCCCTTCAGCAAAAGTTTCATCCTGTGTCTTGGCCAACCTCCAGTCAACCCTAGGCTGTCTAGTTGCCCTGCACTGTGAGACCCTGCATCGGTGGAACACTAAAGTGCTGTCAGCTACACTAGTGTATGTTAGAGTTGTATTTAATCTGTCCTCTAAACTGAAGACATTTTACTATAGCCTTTTACTGTAAGCATGCACACTACTGGTCCCCCTCATTTTTTCTCTTCTTATTGTACTCCTAGGTCAGTTATGTAAAACTACTTTCTTTCTCTTGGAAAAGGTTTACCTATGTACATGCAGCCCATACTTCAATTGTTTTTTCCTATAGGAGTGGTGGTCCTTTTCACCACACTGTACTAGATTAGTAGCACAAGATTTGTAGTTATTAGTAAGATACTGCACTGCACTGACCTGGAATTTACTGAGCATGGTTTTCCTGATTGTTTTCTTATCAGCTGGCCTAGTCCAGTTTTTCTGGCTCACAACCTTGTATTACTTTGTGTCTATCCCCCTCCTCCACCTTGAAACTGCATACCTCCCTCCCACTCCTGCTTAAAGGAGAACAACGGGATTCTGTTTTGAAATACTCAACATTTCAGCCTCCTTTTTCCCTGTTTTCCGATACCTTTACAAGCAGTCATCATTGAAGTATTTAAAAGCTGTGAATCCAACTGTTTTATTCAGAAAGTGCATAGCCTCACCATACTGAGATAGTTTCACTTTTAAAAATCAATTCTCATGTCGTTGGAAAGCTTGCTTCAGTGTTGGAAATGCTTACATCAGGACTGCTACAGACTCTATGTAGTTTGCCAAATGTACCCTCCCCCAAAACTTATTCTATAGAATTCATGCATACATTCAGTGATGTCACTGCTGCCTAGTCCTGCCCATGCCCATGAAGTGAGTAAAAAGCTCTATTTTAATTTGGGAACTCCTTCTCTTTGCCGGTGTTGCCTGCATAGTGTGTTTTGTTATCAGACATCTGGGGAACTTTATCTTTTTCTGTTGAGCTTTTAAAAGGTAAGCAGGGCTCTAGTTTTATTGCTTCTGCAGGTTTTCTGTTGCCTAAAGCATAGTTAATTTAAATTTAAATGTAGTGCACCCATAGGTGTAGCTGAAGTAGATATGGGTTCCTGCCTACCTGACTCTGGTGAAACCCCTATAGGCCCACCACACCAAGCTGGCAAGAATGACAGACTTTATTCTAGGTGACACATCTAATTTAAAAGGCAATGGCACAACCACAAACATATCATTTCAACAGTGCACCAGTTAGCAATAAGGCAAGGTGAGATATGCATGCAATGAAAACATGCATTCACCACAGAACTCAACAGAAAAGGGTTTTGACATTCAAACATGCACAAAGAAGGCAATGCTAATGAGCAGTAAAACTTTATAATGTGGCAATACAAACACGGGAAAAAATGCAATGTTATTAAGCAATAAAAGAGTTATAATACAGCAATACAGATATGAGAAAATGCAATGTCATTGAGCAGCAAAATTCTTGAAGGCAGCAGTAATAACACAAGCCAAATGCAATGTCATTGAACAGTGAGGATTTATAATACAACATTACAAATATGAGAAAACGCAATGTCATTAAGCAATAAAAGAGTAATAATACAACAATACAGATATGAGAAAATGCATTGTCATTGAGCAGCAAAATTCTTGAAGGCAGCAGTACTAACATGAGCAAAATGCAGTGTCATTGAACAGTGATGATTTATAATACAACAATACAAATATGAGAAAATGCACTGTCATTGAGCGGTACTATCACCCTCAACCCCCTTTATCAATTCTAAACAAACCAAGTATGAAACACTATTATATCTTGTTCACTGGCCAGTGACTACTTACAGTCTTGCTGCCTGCATGATGGGGTCCAAGTTGGAGCTCATATGGATCCCAATTATTTATAATCCACAAAGCATTTAGGGGCAGGGGAAATCCACAATCTTATAAAAATGTAAAATGACAGAGCCTCTCACCACTCCGTTGAGAATATCCTAGTCACCAGGCACCATGGTTCTTCTGATGAGAAAAGTAGAAAAATCACCTACCAGAACTCTGGTAATCATCTATGGCTTCTCTGTACTAGTGCCAAAGGAACTCCTTTTGTTGCTGAATTATATGCAGGTATGGAACTACTGGTTTCAGACTTCTCTCGTGATTCCACAAAATACCATCATCCAGGATTTCAGCAAAAGACAGATGCAATCTGCTACTCCACTTTCCTGTCCCAAAGCATTAGAAAAGAAAATCCAGTCCTGCTGCAAGGCATTTTTTCCCTTCAGCTCCCTGTTTCAGTCTTCCCTCCTTCAGCTAGTATCTCAGTCTTCGCTTTCACTTTTGAAATTGCCTTTTATATTACTGAAAAATAATGAAAAACTACAGTCTATTACTTTTACCATGAAATACAGTGGGAGCTACACTCTCCCCCACTTGAAAATCTTGGCTCCCCCCAAGTCAAAGGTAGATTAGCAGCAAAATATTTACATGCACTAATGCACCATCAACTAAACAATATTTTTGCATTCAAAAGGTACATTCCACCAAGAGTAATCAGCCTTATGCATAACTTGGGAAGGGGTGTCACCACTGGAGTAGGAGACATAGGGATTATGGGCACAGATTCTCCGATGAGCTGTAGTCACAGGTTCTTGTGTACTATGTTCCAAACTGTTATATGTAAGTCTCTGTGGGGACTGAATCAGTCTCTGCAGTTTTGGTTCAGGAGAGACAGCTAAAGAATTTTGCTTGGAAGGTTTGTCACTCACATCACATTCAATGTCCAGTTCTTCAGTAGGCATATTGTCTACTTCTAAGATCTCCTCTTGTATAACTTCACTTTCGTTTTCCATAATGGTATGACTGTCCTCAGCACTGTTTTCTGAAGTTTGCATAGCAGGGCCCCCATCAGTATCAAGTTCTGTAAGAGGAACAGAAACATTACTTAGTCTATTGTTAGGTCTGGGCTGCTCAAAATGACAAGGAACAAATTCCAGTGCATTTACATTGAGGTTACAGCCCATGGGGTCTTGAACATCCTCATAAAAAAGACCACTGACACCCCAGTCATCATCAGTGTCCTCATCTCCTTCAGCAGGAGGAAGCATAGGCTCTTGAACATTGGAGAGGCTAGTTCCTCTCCGCCTTAACCTTCTGGATCGTCTTGAGTTAGGCTTCCACTGAGCAATTCTGGGTTCTGGATTTATGAATCTCACTGATTTTGCCATAGGCATTAAGTTGTTGCGGTGCCAGGTTTTAATGGTTCCTTCTTTCCCCTCAGGGCAAACTTGGTAGACAGGGATATTAGATAGCTGAGAACAAATTATACAAATTCAACTCTCAAAAACAATGAACCAACAAACTAGGTAAAAGACACTGCTGGGAGCAAAGGCAACAAACACTTTAGGACCAAAATCAAGAAACTCTTTAATGCAAAATCAAAAAAACAAAACAGTAAAGTAAAGCGCTTTTCATCTGGCTACATAGCCAGACTTCTTCAGACAAAGGAAGCAGAAAGTTTGCAGCATTGGGCCGGATTCACGAAGGCTTGCACGAAGTCTTAGAGTAGAGTAAGACTCCATGCAGCCAACATGTCCGCCGAGCAATCCATGAACAGCCAGTAGGGGCGTACAACTGAGATCTCTAAACTAGTCCTACACGGACAGGGCTGGGATATGCAAATTACCTCAATTGCAGGTGAAAGCTATGCAAATGAGGTAAATTTGTGATCCAGGAAACCCGAACCTGTCCGAGTAGGGGTAGTGTTACTTGCAGAAATTTACTCACTTCATAACTGAGTACGGTTCTGCAAATAGCAAAACGGAGCTGTGTCAGCTGGAAATAAAGCATGCATGTACAGGAGGAAGCATGCCAATGGCCAAAAATACAGTGATTGGCAATGGGAAGGGATGCAAATTAAAAATAAAATAACTTTTTTTTTATCCCGATCTCCGGGGTTTAACAGTAGTGCAGCGCCACGCAAACGCGGTGCACCCTAAAAAGCAGAAAATTAATAATTAAGATCCACAAATGTGGATTTTATAGCTAAAAAGAATTTACAATGTAAGGGAATGGCAGGCTGAAGACAACATGGCCACTGAGTAGAGGTTGCTAAGGAGGGAAGCTCAGTCTAAGAGATGTAACTAAGCATTAGTAGGCAATCCTATGCAAATGAGAGTTAGGATAGTGAATCACCAGTTTACATAGCAAATGAGCACAGACAGTGGAGTGTAGGAGTAGGATAAGGGTAGTAACAGAGTAGAAGATAGGTGACATCACGAGGGGGGTATGTATGAAAGGAGTGAAGCTTATTGGAGCAGAGTGTTATGTGTCAGCTTACATTCACATAATAGAGAAAGAGGTGTGTCAACAGGTAGGCCAGGTAAAGTCAAGAAATCTAAGGTGTATGCCATGGATAACACCAAAGTTTCCTGCTGAGCATATATGCGTGTGTGTGCACACCAGTAAACCCGAGTAAGACAGTGTGTACACGTGTAACCATGTGTGCGTGCGTGTAGGCTTGAGTAAGCATAAGTAAGGCTGTGTAAACAGTTGTAAGTGCATTTGCACCGGTGTGCACCCGTTTTAACAAGAATAAGCAAGTTTTAGTCCATGTAAGCATGTGTGCACGCGTGTTAGCTGCTGTGCGCGTGTTTGCGCTTATGTGCGCGGCACTCGCCCCCCCCCCCCTGAGGAAACAGAAAGGAAAAAGGAAGCACACCAAATAGTGGAAGTTACCAGGGAGTACTAGGAGAGCTAGCAGGTGAAAACAATCAGAACAGGCAATTACCCAGGCAGAACACTAGCCCAGCCCAGCACTTAAAACTCTGCAAACAACAGTCCATTATGTTTCTTTTAAGAGACACTGCAACACTGCAGTAAGCTAATAGAAGTGAAAACTGAAAAAGCTTCACTGAGACAAAAATGTTAGGGGCTGCCATTGCTGTTATAAGGCAACATATGCAACATGCTGAGGGTGGTGATAATGCAAATGCTGCTGGACAACCCACAGTGAGGAGACGGAGAAGAGTGTACAGGCCCAGGGTTACCTAGCAGGGGATACATGAGCTGGAGATAGTGGAGTGCTATAGAGTGGATGAGACCTCTTGCAGCAAATTTTTGAGCTATGCAGGCCACGCCTCACACACAGAACCAACAGAGGGGAACCCATCCCAGTGGAAACTAAGGTATGTGTTGGCCTAAGAATATTAGCAACAGGTACCTTCCAGAGACCAACTGGTGATATGATGGGGATATCACAGGCATCAGCATCCAGGGTACTGCACCAGTTCCTGGATGCCATGTCAGCACATGTCGGTGATCATGTATATTTCCCCAATTCCCGTGAGGTATTGGCTAGCAATATCCGTCTCTTCCAGCAAATAGCGGAATACCCTGAAGTAGTGGGTGCAATAGAATGCACACACATACGCATCAAAGCACCAGCCGGTGAGTGGGGTAGGGTCTACTTCAACCGCAAGGGCTTCCACTCCATCAACTGCCAGGTCGTGTGTGATTCCCAGGGCTTAATACTGGATGTATGTGCTGGCTGCCCTGGAAGCTACCATGATTCCCATATCTGGCATCTGACGCAGCTGTACCAGACATTGGCCAACGGGGATATCCCACATGGTCACCTAGTGGGGGATGCTGGCTATGCACTGGAGCCGTGGCTGCTGACACCCATCAGAAACACACACACACCTGAACAGGAATGCCATAATGAGGCACACGCACAAACACAAAATGTAATTGAGCATGTGTTTGGGCTGCTGAAGTCATGGTTCCGGTGCCTGGACACATCTGGTGGAGCCTTGCAGTACTCACCAACTACATGTACCCAAATTGTCATGGTATGTGCTATGCTATATAATATGATCCTGCGAAAACAGCTGCAGCAGGACCAGCATAGGTCTGGGCTAAACAGCCCCCCACCATTGCCAAGGCCATCACAGGCAGAGTGTGACGCGGAGGAGGAACAACCTGAGCCTGCCCCAGTAGGCAGAAGGAGGCGTGCTCAGTATGCTTTGGCCTTGGCAAAGAGGCAACGCATAGCACATACTCAGTAGGAACTCTGGAAATGATACCTCTCTCTGACCCGCACATATAGTAAAAGGGATGCCTACGTTGACACTACCTGCTTTCAAACATGTATAGGGAGTGTAGTATGTGCATCCGACATAGGCAGCCCTGCATCAACACCTGAGGCATGATTGCCATGTATTAAGCAATATAAAGCAGTGTTAAACAGCATTTACCATCATGAAGTATATGTAAACAAAATCACACACACCAACTACTACAAATGTGGTCAATGTAGAGTAATATTGGCCAATGCCCAGCAATGATGGTTAATATTGAGCAATGTTGGACAAGCTGGGTCTAGGTAGGGCATAGCTGAACAAAAGCCAATATGCTCATATTTGCTCTACTGGCCCCTAAGCAGTCTGGTCTGCTCAGTATGAAAATATAAGCGGCGATGGGCCTCGACCCCAGGCTACTGTGCACTATAGTCATAGTACTGAACCACTAAACCATTACAGTATTGCAGTGGTTAGGCTGTATGAAGAAATGTCGATAAGTCTATGTAAAGTATTTCATGGAAACCCAGCAGGCACAGCATAATCCCTGTCGAGTTATGACACAAAGGTGAGTCCTGCAGTAAGAATAGAACCTGACTTTCAACACACACAGTACAAATGTTAATACTGGACATGTAGACATACATCAACAAATGTAGTGGACCTCAGACAGCAACATACTGAAAGGTCACACTAGGCATGCTCCCACACATGAATACATGAGACAAATGTCAGGCAACAGAACACTGACAGTCTGAACTGGGCATGCTCGCACACTTAGGCCATGTTGTAGTACAGCATTGGGCCACACATAGCAGGCAGTTGCATGTGTTAACCCAGGAACCTCTCACTAAGCAGCAATCTGCCCTGTGCACACACTGATATGACAGCAGACACGTAAATAATATAGTGAAACCCTGCCATAAGCAAATATGTTCTGCAGATACCTAAGCAGTTCATAGAAAGTGTGAAAGCAAAGATGATAAAAACCTGCAAACAGTATCAGCAATAAACATTGTGCATCATGAAAATTATCATAGGTTCAGAGGTTGATACTAGGCTATCTGCCCTAGGGCATGTACAAGCATAGCCAGAGTGTGTTTGGCTTCTGCAACCCAGTCTAATCAGAGCACTGTGCCTCTGAATAGTAGGTCACACAAGATAGCCCATTCATGTTGCGTGCATTGTGCCTCTGTCTAGCAGGGACCCAGAAGATATCCCATGGGTAAACATGTGATCACCCATCCACATGTCAAGATGTCACCTGTAGGTGGTCAGTGGGTGGCTCTGCCTATGCAAAACCGGGACTACACTCTGGAGTGAGTGGAGGCTTTCTGATAATAATCTGTCCCCCCAGCATGTCCTTTTAACATCAGTGCTGAGGTAGATGTCCCTGGAGTGTGTAGCTCCAAGGGAGTCGCATATCCTGAGGTGGAGCATGTCCAGTAAGTCTGAGTCGGATATTGCCTGCAACTACAGGCACACAACACATCTGTGTAGGTGGTAAGTGACTGAGTATAGCTGGAGTTACTGTATCAGAACTGTGCAGGGCATCTGTGTGAGTCCCTACATCTGCTCGATGAGTAACATTTGTGGCCATTACAGTTGCTGCAGGTGTCAGGTAAGGTACATCCCAAATGTGGCATAGTAACCAAGCATGGTCGTGATGAGTATAGGGGCACAATGACCACACGTGATCAACATGTGAAACCATGTGGGATATGGTGGGCTATGTAGGCGTACTGTCTAACCACTATGGCAATAGGATTGTCAAAGGCGAGAGCACGAACAGGTCGTGTCCCCAAAACCATAACAACCACTACTGTATATAATGGATTACAACCTATGTAGTAATGGGTGGGCATTTTGTCATCCTCAAAGGGGATGACTATGCAACTAATGGCATGTAGCCATGGGCCATGGCTCAGGCACAATGCATGTGCCAGCAGGAGAGCTGATTATGGCACCCAGTTTGCAGTCATCTGCGAACGTGGGCAGCCATAACCCTCCTGTGATAGCCTGTACATCACACACATATATACTGAACAAGAGAGGTCCCAGGACTGCGCCTTGTGGGATGCCATGTGTAATTGGTGTATAGTCAAACATGGCACCTGCAACACTGATCATGTGAGTGCTATCCCTGATCCAGGTAGCAATCCGTCATGTCAGATATGTGTCGATATAGATGCTGGGAGCCTATGCATAATGGCTGAGCAGGGTATTGTCTTGAAGGGCTGTGCAAGGTCCAGGCAGGCTGTGTGGACAACCATCCCAACACTGATGTACCTGGTAACTGTTGAAAGAATATGAACAGGTCCAACAGGCAAGATCTGCCCACAACAATGCTGTAATGTGTAGGACCCAGTGTCTGTAGGTTTCCCATGTCTATGTGCATGAGTCCCATTACAATACACCCCATAGCTTTGCAGAACAGGCTAATTAGCCTTTTAGGCAGATATTGCCTGTGGTCTGTTGTGGCAGTATTCAGTGGAGCGGGACCACTATTGCTGTACGCCATTCCATGGGTACATATCCTACAGTAACTGTTATGTCGAACAGTGACGTAATGTGAGTGTTATGTCTGTCATGAAGGTTGTGTATGACACAGACTGGGACACCGTCTGGTCCCAATGATGTTGTGTTGTCTGCTGTGGGGAGGGCAGTACTCACCTGTTTACTCGTGATGTCTGGGAGGTTACACACTGTTGGTATGGACAGTACCACCTTAGGGGGGATGTGGGGGAACACATCTGCACTGAACCTGTTTGCCAAGATGATGGCAATGTCAGTGGGTTCAGGGTATGTTTAGTCAGTATGCAGTAACATACAGCATATCAGTGAGTGTCCAACCAGGTATCTGAATCGACTGAAGAAGGCCTTGTGAGTGACCGACGTGTCTGGTGCAATTGTCCGTTAGAAGCGTGCCTGATATAATTACCCAAGTGATTGTAGCTGTCTGCTAGTACAGATCACAGATGCTTTCCCTGTCTGGGATTGTGCTCTATCATGTAGTAGCTTCCTCCATTTGTTGTAAAGCATATGAATGGCTGGGGTTGACCACACAGGTCCACTGCCATTGCAGGATTGAGTCCAGTGGTTATTTTGGATGTAACAATCCATGCGGTCCACTAGGTGTCCATAGAATGTGTATGTAATGGATACAGCAGTCTGAGCCATACTTACCACTGACCCAGGGTCTCTGAAGGATACCACCGTGGTTTGGAGGAGTGTGATATTTTCCTATAGGAAGTTCACCAACATTACCCAGGAAGGGTGTGGGGACGGGATATGGATGTCCAGTGAGATAAAGTATGTTCTGCCCTTAGCAATGAGGGGTATATCGCAGATGTGGAACATAGAGTCCCCATGTCGGTGATGATCATGTCTGATATGTTGCCCCCTCATGTGGGTGTGGTGACGGGTTGTGCCATAGCATATGAGTGTAGAAATAGTAGCAACTGTTGGTCGAGGGTGTTGTGGCCTGAGTACTATCCACAGTCAATGTGTGGGTATTTGACGTCACCCAATATAATGGTGTTTGGGGAGACCTTCATATTGTCCAATGTTCCCAGGAAAGCTGAGTGGGGTTGCTGAGCTGGGGAGTGTGGTCTGTAGCAGGCAACAAACCAAAAGGCCGATTTGCACAATGTTAGGTGCATATGTATAGTCTGTGATGCTTTGTGCAGTGCTACCAACCCTGAGGTATGTGTATCTGTGATGTATATGGATGAACCCCCTATTTGTGTTGGCCATTCTGAGTTATGTGGTCAGAAAGCATGGTACGAAATACAACCTGGTAGTGCTGGTGTGCATGTGGGAGCCTGAACCATGTGTCTGTTAGTGCACAGATATTGCTATCCTCCATACTGAGGAGATTCCTGAGTGGGCGCAATTTGAGGGTAATACATCTGGTGTTGAGCAGCATTACCCTGAGTGTCATGTACTCTGTAATGTCTATGGAGGTGGTTCTGTCCTTTGAGCCCCGCTTAAATAAGGCACTATGGTGGCAGCAAGTGCCCTAGCCAGTATTCAAAAGTCCAAGGGTGACAGGTGCAAGCTGTCCACAGGGAAGCTACGTGGCATGTCGAGCATGTCACCCCAGGGTGACAGACACTTTATCCCCTTTGAATAACACCAATATGTTAGCCAACTGTTAAACGTGATCAGTGTGTTGGTATACTGTGACATCATACTTGGTGAGTGTAATATGCTAGACAAGATCAGGGTAATACTGGGCTGGGCTACATGATCACAGAGTTCCTCTATGTTTCATGTGATGTGGTCCAGGGAGGAACATCTGAGGTTGTACGCACCAGCATGGACAATGATGGAGCCAGTCCTGGACTTGCTTTGGAGAGACCTGAGTGCATGTGTTATGTGGCGGATCCTGGCACCTGAGAGACAGCTCAAAGTGACTATTGCCTTGTTTGGCCTGGTGAGTGGGACGACAGTGTGTTTGACATTAAGTGTCACCTATAACAAGTGTATCAGGTGTGTTGTTTAGCCCAAAGGGCAGTGACTGTGTGGCACACTGACATTGTGAACTGTGTGACATGTGGGCATTGTAGTGGGGTAGCAGTTGTATGTGTGTCTGCTGTGGAGGTCTCTGCTGCTTAGGCAGAGTGTATGTAGAGCCTCCGAATATGTGTATGTGTGATAATGTGGTTTGTGTGCTGTCACTATCAGTGTATGTGAGACTGATATGTAGTGTGTGTGGTCACCCTCACCACCTGATAGACTATGCCAGTCATGGGTCGAGAGAGCTCAGCGCCCTGTACGTCAATATTGTTACATCTCCCACATATATGTGAGTGTGATGTGAGGAGGAGAGGGTTGTCTGTGTACATGAGGCAGATGTGACATTGTGTCATAACCACAATATTCACTAGCTGGACTGGAGAGTACACATTAAACCGACCCCTGGACATGCCAGTGTATTATGATGACATACACTGTAGCCTGAGCACAAAGGATCAGTAGGGTGTTAAGTGTGTAAAAGAGTACAACCGGGATTAGTGCTCAGGTTTGTTGGTGTTTTGTAAAGAGTAGCTGAGGAGTCCAGACTGAGAATCATGACATGTCTTTCAGCTATGTAATAAATAGTAATGTACACGCATATATGTGCTGAGTCAGGGACAACTGTACCTTACTTACATTGCCAACATCCTATCAGACAGGCCCATGTATACATACCCACCTCCCACAGATGATAGTCCCTGACATCATACCAGGAGATATCACGTGTAGAATGGCTGAACAGCTCCCCCCAAAGCCAAAAGCATGGCAGCAATTGTATTACATTGTTTCCCAATATGTGTCATGCATGCACTACAGAACAAACAGACCCTGCACTTGAACAGTCTGTTGAGCCTCACCCACTCCACAGGACCTGGAACCATCGAATGTGTTACAGCAACATAAGGCACTCCCCACATGTGTGGGTGCACAACACACCATGGGAAGTATAGTCCAGTAAGCCTATAAAGTCTGATCTGCAAGGCCATGGAGTGCATCATGGCAGACGTGATAAACAGAGCTATTGGAAACCGACAAACATACAACCCTACCAACTGTGGTATGTTCATGTGCAGATCATGGTTCCCAAGCATGCTACACCATCTGCAAGGCAGCCACCCAGGACATACATCATGGAACAGAGCTACACATGTCCCACATAGACTTTGAACAGTTCTTCATCAACATCACAGACACATGTCGTATCCACAAAATCAACAATCTGTGCATAGATATGTGTTGACATATGAAGGAATGTCAATGTGTCTACAGATAGATCACACAAGGTGAGACTCACAGGGTCTTGTACAAGCTGCTGATACCTGCCAACCTACATGGATCATTCCTGGGATTGCAAAAAAATGTGTACACACATTACCATGTCCAGTCTGATGATGTCATCATCCTACAAATATACCAGGAGAAGAGAAATCACTCAGTAAAGCATATAGCGTGCCGTGTTAATGCATATCTCTCTAGTATCACAACATAGTTAGGTCGGGGTTTAAGTCCTGAAAACTCCAAATGTGTGTATGTGTGTGGTTTCCTTTGAGAGAAGTAGCCTTTTTGGAGACTGGGAAAACACATTAAAAGAGGTACATCCCTCTTTGGAAAATCTGATGATGTCAGCATCGTAAAAATATTCAAGGAGAACATAAAATATCCAGTAATGCATATAGCGCGCTGTGGTAATGCGTATCTTTCTACTATCATAGCATAGGTAGATAGGGATTTGAGTCCTGCAAACGCCAAGTGTGTGTGTGGGTGGGGGTATGTGTGTGATTTAAATTGAGAGGAGTAGCCTTTTTGGAGACTGGGAAAACACATTAAAAGAGGTACATCCCTCTTTGGAAAGTCTGATGATGTCAGCATCCTACAAATATTCAAGGAGAACATAAACCACCCAGTAATGCATATAGCGTGCCGTGTTAATGCATATTTTTCTAGTATCATAACATTGGTAAGGGTTTGAGTCTTGCAAATGCCAAGTGTGTGTGTGTGTGGGGGGGGAGGCTGTGTGTGTTTTCTTTTGAGAGGAGTAGCCTTTTTGGAGATGGGAAAACACATTAAAAGAGGTACATCCCTCTTTGGAAAGTATGATGATGTCAGCAACTTACAAATATTCAAGGAGAACATAAACCACCCAGTAATGCATATAGTGCACCTTGTTAATGCGTATCTCTCTAGTATCATAACATAGTTAGGTAGGGGTTTGAGTTCTGCAAACACCAGGTGTATGTGTGTATCTTTGGGAGGAGTAGCCTTTTTGGAGACTGGAAAACACATTAAAAGAGGGACATCCCTCTTTGGAAAGTCTGATGATGTCAGCATCCTACAAATATTCAAGGAGAACATAAACTATCCAGTAATGCATATAGCGTGCTGTGTTAATGTGTATCTCTCTAGTCCCATAACATAGTTAGGTAGGGGTTTGAATCCTGCAAACACCAAGTGTGTGCCACAGGTGGTCAATGTAGCGTGGGTTTTGCTTTTACTACGGTATGACATATGTTTCAAACAGTATGTGCACTGCACACATCGGGTATCTGCGTGTCAAATAAATATGTGTACATGTGACCTCAATCAGTACATAGGTGTGAAGCCTGCATATGACATGAATACATTTATAACCTTCGACAGATTGTGCCGCTGCTTCACAAATCATAGGTCACATATGTATGTCTGTGTCAAGCCCGGCCAATGTAGTGATCCGTGGCCAAGGACATCTCTGCCACACACACCCATGACACGTACTATAGAGTACTGTGAGTGAGGGTAATTGCCGGGGTATATGTCAGACATGTTCATACACAACAATGACTGGTAATAATGGACAGTCATTATAGGTGTACACCAGCCCTGTGGATATGCATGCAGGCCCCTAATGTGTTATGTGAAACACTGAGGGACCCCACAATACCTATGGATATGTGGATACCAAGGGACAGATGACATAACACGTGTCTGTCTGTACACATTGGTACCCAACATACATGTTGAGGGCTACCACCTATGTAGTACTGTCAGGATAGTATGTATAGTGAATGTGGATGAATATGCCATAGACGGCTTACTGCTATACAGCATGTATTGGACAACAGGTATCTGTCTGTATGATACCCTTGTGTAGGATATGCTTCCCATCCAGGGAATGCAGTGTAGGCCAATGCATACATTTCCAGATGTTGATGGACATATCCCTAGTGCATTTGCATGTACCTAAGAGGGCTATATGCCACACAGGTGTGGTCCCAGGAATGTGTGGTGGTCAATACCACTGGTTAATGTTATTGTATAGTACTGGAAGGATCCAACTGTTACTGAGTTCCCTACATCTGTGAATCATTTGTCAGGACATCATCTAATGAGTGGTTGCATGCTGTTTAGATGGTGTATACTACCAGACTGCAGATCATTGACAGATATCTACAGTATCACCCACAGCATAGTGCCAACCCATGTCATACACACATGTGTACCCATGTTAGTACATATCTGTAGTAGAATGCATACTGGCCATCAAAAAATACCATGAGATGTTAACAATGGGGTATGTCGCACATCCCACGTGTCCACTATGTACGTACATGCAGACAGTGCGTACACACCATGTTCAAAGATGTACACCCGCTAATTTGTAATGCACACATCACACACGTACTGTCCACTCACTAACACATGCTGGCAACACTGTACACTTCAGCCAAGTGGCACATGGGTGGACATTACATACTCAGGACTAACACTGGTGTAAACAATGCTACAATGACTATCACAGCTGTGATGCATAATGCCTGCTCAGGTATACCTACAAGGATATCATTACACTTTTCTGTTGTCAACTTACTACTATTGCTACACTGCTATAATGTCACCCTGTGCATCAGAACCATGTTAGCCTGTTCCTGCATCAATGTTACAGATGACAGGAGGTGGCACAGGTGTCATCATATGCACAGGGTGTGTTGTAGGTTTGCCAGAGCCCAACATTGACCCATACAATCGGCATGTCTGTGTGTGTGTGTGTGTGTGTGTGTGTGTGTGTGTGTGTGTGTGTGTGTGTGTGTGTGTGTGGGACAACAGTACTGCATGAGCCAATGTTGATGTAATGTGTGTGTGTGTGTGTTTGTGTGAGCCCTAGTTGTATGGTAAATATGTGTGTGTCTGCATGCACACAACTCCACCATGTGGCTGCCGTATACAGGCGGTTGTGGGACAGCCACAGACTGTACCTGCTAGGCCATACAGATCACTGTCTCCAGCCACAGACACGGTACCTGTGCCTAGCAGGGGTGCTATGGGCAGTATCGGGTACCAAACCTGACTGGATGCTGTCATCAGAGGCAGAGGTATGATGACTGGACCCATGTCCCTGCTGGGACTGGCCGCTGCCACGTGCAAGTGGTCTAGTAGGACGGTCAATGGACAGGCCAGCCCCAGCATTGCTAGGGCTGGTACTGGCACTATGGGAGCGGCTGTGATCTGTGGTCTGTCCACGACGACTGCCAGCTGATGCTGTTGCTGGCATGTGTTCACATCAGCTTCTCATCCATCCTGCACGGTCCTGGCTCATGGCTAACACATCATGGAGGACATCTAATGTCTCCCTCCAATGGCTATCAATGACCTCGGTGTAATTCCGGATGGCACCGTCAAGGTCACGGATGCTGTTATTGATAGCAGTATAATGGGCCCTCTGCGCCCTTAGTCACTGTCAGGTGTACCATTCCATACATGCCTGCATCACAGCCCGGAACATACTGGAGGTTGTAATACCTCTGGGGGCACATCTGCCAGGGGCAATACGACCAGTGTTGCTCCCCTGAGAACCCCTGGACATCCGCCTATGTGGTACCATTCCAGTAATC